>NC_091437.1:66794526-66901941 GCF_964237555.1 Oryctolagus cuniculus | reverse complement strand
AAATAAAAAAATTTTTGGAAACAAATGAGATGACAATACAACATATAAAAACTATGGGATACAGCAAAAGCAGAGTTAAGAGGAAAGTTTATAGCAATTGGTGCCTACATCAAGAAATTGAAAAGCGCCAGATAAATGAGTTATCAATGCATCTCAAGGCTATAGAAAAACAGCAAACCAAACCCAAAACTAGTAGGAGAAAAGGAATAATTAAAATTAGAGAAGAAATCAACAAAACTGAAACAAAAATACAAAAGATCAGCAAAATGAAGAACTGGTTTTTTTAAAATAATACACAAAGTTGACACACCATTGGCCCAACTAACAAAAAAAAGGAGAAAGAAGACCATAAATAATAAAAGATTAACTAGGAAATGTAACAACAGACACCACAGAAATAAACATAGTCATTAGAAATTACTACAAGGAGCTGCATGCCAACAAACTGGGAAATCTATCAGAAATGGATTGATTCCTGGACACATACAACCTACCTAAACTGAGCCATGAAGACACAGAACACCTAAACAGACCTATTACCAAGATGAAAATTGAATCACCCTCCCAACAAAGAAGAGCCCAGGACTGGATGGATTCACTGCTGAATTCTACCAGCCATTTAAAGAAGAACTAACTCCAATTCTTCTCAAACTATTCAAAACAATTGAAAGAGAGGTAAGCCTCCCAAATTCTTTCTATGAAGCCAGCATCACATTAATTCCTAAACCTGAAAAAGATACAGCAGAGAAAGAGAATTACAGAATTACAGGCCAATTTCTCAGATGAACATAGACACAAAAATCTTCAATAAAATTACGACCAATAGAATGCAACAACACATCAGAAAGATCATCCACCCAGACCAAGTGGGATTTTTCCCTGGTATGTAGGGATGGTTCAACTTTTGCAAATCAATCAATGTGATACACCACATTAACAGACTGCAGAAGAAAAACCATATGATTATCTCAATAGATGCAGAGAAAGCATTTGATAAAATACAACACCCTTTCGTGATGAAAACTCTAAGCAAATTGGCTATAGAAGGAACAATCGTCGATACAATCAAGGCAATTTATGATAAACCTTAGGCCAGTATCCTATTGAATGGGGGGGGGGGAAACTTGTCAGCATTCCCACTTAGATCTGGAACCATACCAGGATGCCCACTCTCACCATTGTTATTCAATATGGTCCTGGAAGTTTTAGCCAGAGCCATTAGGCAAGAAAAAGAAATCAAAGGGATTCATAGAAGAGTTTGGTAAAGTAGCAGAATATAAAATCAACACACAAAAATCAACAGCCTTTGTATACACAGGCAATGCCATGACTGAGAAAGAACTTCTGAGATCAATCCTTTTCACAATAGATAAAAAAAATACCTTGGAATACATTTAACCAAGGATGTCAAATATCTCTACAATGAGAATTATAAAACATTAAAGAAAGAAATAGAAGAAGATACAAAGAAATGGAAAAATCTTCCATGTTCATGGACTTGGAGAATCAATATCATCAAAATGTCCATTCTTCTGAAAGCAAATTACAGATTCAATGTGATACCAATCAAAATACCAAAGACATTCTTCTCAGACCTAGAAAAAAAATGAGACTAAAATTCATATGGAAATACAGGGGACCTCGAACTCAAAAGGCTTCCATAGCCTTGGCAACTCATGACAAGAGCCTAGGGAGATTACTGACACCTTAAACAAGAGTGTCAATTTGTTAAGTCAACAACAAGAGTCACTGTGCACTTACTCCTCATGTAGGATCTCTGTTCTTAATGTGTTGTTCAATGTGAATTAATGCTATAACTAGTACTCAAACAGTATTTTACACGTGTTTCTGTGTGTGTGCAAACTGTTTAAACCTTTACTTAATATATACTAAATTGATCTGTATATAAAGAGAATTGAAAATGAATCTTGATGTGAATGGAATGGGAGAAGGTTTTATACTACAAAAGAAACACTCAGGAAAGTGAAGAGGCAACCGACAGAATGGGAGAAATTATTTGCAAACTATGCAACTGATAAAGGATTAATAGCAAGAATATATAAAGAGATCAACAAACTCCACAACAACAAAACAAACAATCCAGTGAAGAAGTGGGCAAAAGACTTAAACTGATATTTTTTCAAAAGAGGAAATTTAAATAGCCAATAGACACATGAAAAAAATTTCAGGATCGCTAGATGTCAGGGAAACTTAAATCAAAACCACAATGAAGTTTCAACTCACCCTCATTAGAATGGCTTTCATACAGAAATCAACAATCAACAAATGCTCTTGCTAATACGTTCAGTACTATTTTGGGTAAGAGTGGTGAAAGTGGACATCCGTGTCTTGTTCCAGATCTGAGGAGAAATGCTTTTTTTTTTCTCCATTCAGTATGATATTGGCTGTTGGTTTGTCATATATAGCCTTTATAACTTTGATGTATGTTCCTTTTACACCCAAGTTATGGAATTTTATTTTTTTATCAGGAAGGGGTGTTGAATCTTATCGAATGCTTTCCCCACATCTATTGAGATGACCATATGGTTTTTGTTCTTCATTCTGTTGATGTGATTTATGACATTTATTGATTTGCAAATGTTGAACTACCCTTGCATTTCTGGGATAAATCCCACTTGATCATGATTTATGATTTTTTGATGTTGTTTTGGAGTCAGTTTGCTAGTATTTTGTTGAGAATCTTTGTATCTTTATTCATCAAAGTTATAGGTCTGCCGTTTTCTTGTTGTACTGTGGTTTGGTATCAGAGTGATGCTGGTCTCACAAAGAGTTTGCCAGAGTTCCATCATGTTCAGTATTTTGAAACACTTTGAAAAGGATTGAGTTGTTTCCTCTCCAAATGTTTTATAGAATTCAGTAGTAAAGTCATCAAGTCCTGGATTTTCCTTGATGGAAGACTTTTAATTATTACTTTAATCTCATTGCATGGAGGAGCGGCAAGATGGTGGAATAGGAAAGGAGCACACTGATAGTCCGGGGAGAGACAGTTTAATAAAAGTGGAGACACTGCAGGTTCAAGGAAAAGTAAGGGAAGAAACAGCGGAGGAAACTCTTCTGGAACGAGTGATTCACAGTGGACCTGCGTGGAGAGTGTGGGAGCCCACAGTTCGGGACACCAGCGGCAGACTCAACACACCAGCGCAGGAACACGAGGTGAGACGAACCTCAATAGCCCGAGACACCGGCAGGCAAGCGGAAAGAGGAGACTAGAGGGAACGACCCCATGGGGAAAAGTTCACCAGGCTAACTAGAAGAGAGAGAGAGAGAAAAAAAGTGACCGATATGGACATGAGTTTCTCTCCACTCACCACTCAAAGGTGAGCAAGAAAAAGAACAGGCACAATCTTGGACATACGTCATAAGCAGGGTGACCTCAGGTCTGCACCGGCCCTGAGCCTAACAGAAAAACCTAACTCTGTGGGGGCGGGTGATTAACAGGAAATTAGGACCTAGTGAATATGTGGTGCTACTGAACTGAGACTGTGAAAAAAGAGACGGTGGGAGAGAGAACTCGCGGAATTCACATGAGTACTCTCCAGAGACGCTACAATTCCATAACTTTGGCAACCCAGTGGGAAACTGCAGGAGAATTTGAGCGCACACTGAGGGCAGAACAGAGTCCCTGTGTGGTCCTTGGGAAAGAGCTTCCAATCTCTGGCTCCTGTGGGTATATCATTTACCTGCTAACTAACCTCCAATTCCATACAGCTGTGCAGAATTACTTCCCTTTTGATTCAAAGAAAGAAAGAAAGAAAGAAAGAGAGATTTACCATGCCTAACCTGGGAGTGTCACCTTTGGCACACCATTAACCCTGAGGAACCAAACGGAGCTCTCAGGCCACACCCATCTCAAGCCTCTAGGATCCATCAAAAACACAGTCCACTTAATCTAGAGTCATAGTATAACAAGAAAAAACACCACACAAAGAAACCAAAGAATATCTCCAATACACCAGACAACAAACACAAAAACCGAGGTAACAAGAACAAGGAAGACACTATGATGCCCCCAAATGAAAAAAACACCCCAATTCAAGATTATGAAGATGATGAGATAGAAGAAATGCAAGAAGTGGATCTCAAAAAATTGATAAGAACATTGAGAAGTTCTCAAAAACAAATTCTTGAACTACAGAAAACCTTAATGGACAAGATAGAAAATCTTTCTCACAAAAATGAAATATTAAAGAGGAATCAAAATGAAATGAACAACTAGTAGGACATGAAACTGTGATACTGATGAGAAATCATAATGAAATGAAGAATTCAAAAGATCAAATGATAAACACATTAGAGAGCCTTAAAAACAGAATGGGTGAAGCAGAAGAGAGAATATCGGACTTAGAAGACAGAGAACAGGAAAGGATACAGTCAAGCCAAAGAAAAGAAAAGGAAATTAGAAATCTAAAAAATATTGTGGGGAATCTACAGGATACTATTATAATCCCAACATTCGGGTTTTAGGAGTTCCCGAAGGCATGGAGAGGGAGAAAGGATTAGAAGGCCTTTTTAGTGAGATAATAGTAGAAAATTTCCCAGGGTTGGAGAAGGACAGAGACATTCTAGTACAGGAAGCTCATAGAACCCCTAGTAAACATGACCAAAGGAGATCTTCACCATGACACGTTGTAATTAAACTCACCACGGTGAAACAGAAAGAAAAGATCCTAAAATGTGCAAGAGAGAAACGTCAGATTACTCTCAGAGGATCTCCAATCAGACTCACAGCTGACTTCTCATCAGAAACCCTACAAGCTAGGAGGGAATGGCGAGATATAGCCCAGGTACTAAGAGAGAAAAACTGCCAGCCCAGAATATTATATCCTGAAAAAGCTCTCATTTGTGAATGAAGGTGAAATAAAGACTTTTCATAGCAAACAGAAATTGAAAGAATTTGTCGCCACCCGTCCAGCCCTGCAAAAGATGCTTAAAGATGTGTTGCACAAAGAAACACATAAACATGGTCATCAATACGAAAGAAGGTAAAGGAAGGAAACCTCACAGCAAAAGATCACAGGGAATTCAAAGCATACATTAGAAAATATCTTCGGCAAATGGCAGGGCAAAGTTACCACTTATCAATAGTCACCTTGAACATTAATGGCCTGAACTGTCCAGTTAAAAGACACCGATTGGCTGATTGGGTTAAGGAACAAAACCCTCCATTTGCTGCTTACAAGAAACACATCTTTCCAACAAAGATGCACACAGACTGAAAGTGAAAGGCTGGAAAAAGATATACCATGCCAACAGAAATGAAAAAAGAGCGGGCGTAGCCATCTTAATATCGGACAACATAAACTTTACCACAAAAACTGTTAGGAGAGACAAAAAGGGGCACTATATAATGATTAAGGGATCAATTCAACAGGAAAATGTAACAATTATCAATGTATATGCACCTAATTACAGGGCACCGGTTTATTTAAAAGATTTGTTAAGGGACTTAAAGGGAGACTTAGACCCCAATACAATAGTACTGGGGGACTTCAATACTCCACTCTCAGAAATAGACAGATCATCCGGTCAGAAGATCAACAAGGATACAGTAGATTTAAACGACACTATAGCCCAAATGGATCTAACAGATATCTACAGAACTTTCAATCCTACAGCTAAAGATTTTACATTCTTCTCAGCAGTACATGGAACCTTCTCTAGGATTGACCACATACTAGGCCATAAAGCAAGTCTCAGCAAATTCAAAAGAATTAGAATCATACCATGCAGCTTCTCAGACCATAAAGGAATGAAGTTGGAAATTAGCAACTCAGGAATCCCTAGAGCATACACAAACGCATGGAGATTGAACAACATGCTCCTGAATGAACACTGGGTCATAGAAGGAATTAAGAGAGAAATCAAAATTTTTCTGGAAGTAAATGAGGATAACAGCACAACATACCATGCTCATGGATTGGAAGAATCAACATCATCAAAATGTCCATTCTCCCAAAAGCAATTTACAGATTCAATGCAATACCAATAAAAATACTGAAGATCTTCTTCTCAGATCTGGAAAAAATGATGCTGAAATTCATATGGAGACACAGGAGACCTCGAATAGCTAAAGCAATCTTGTACAACAAAAACAAAGACGGAGGCATCACATTACCAGATTTCAGGACATACTACAGGGCAGTTGTTATCAAAACAGCATGGTACTGGTACAGAAACAGATGGATAGACCAATGCAACAGAATAGAAAACCAGAAATCAATCCAAACATCTACAGCCAACTCATATTTGATCAAGGATCCAAAACCAATCCCTGGAGTAAGGAGAGTCTATTCAATAAATGCTGCTGGGAAATTGGATTTCCACGTGCAGAATCATGAAGCAAGAACCCTACCTTTCACTTTACAGAAAAATTCACTCAACATGGATTAAAGACTTAAATCTATGACCTGACACCATCAAATTATTAGAGAGCATTGGAGAAACTCTGCAAGATATAGGTACTGGCAAAGACTTCTTGGAAAATATTCCAGAAGCACAGGCAGTCAAAGCCAAAATCAACTATTGGGATTGCATCAAATTGAGAAGTTTCTGTACTGCAAAAGAAACAGGAAAGTGACGAGGCAACTGACAGAATGGGAAAAAATATTTGCAAACTATGCAACAGATAAAGGGTTGATAACCAGAATCTACAATGAGATCAAGAAACTCTACAACATCAAAACAACCCACTTAAGAGTTGGGCCAAGGACATCAATAGACATTTTTCAAAAGAGAAAATCCAATTGGCCAACAGACATGTGAAAAAAAATGTTCAAGATCACGAGCAATCAGGGAAATGCAAATCAAAACCACAATGAGGTTTCACCTCACCCTGGTTAGAATGGCTCACATTCAGAAATGTTCCAACAATAGATGCTGGAGAGGATGTGGGGAAAAAGGGACACTAACCCACTGTTGGTGGGAATGCAAACTGGTTAAGCCACTATGGAAGTCAGTCTGGAGATTCCTCAAAACCTGAATATAACCCTACCATACAACCCAGCCATCCCACTCCTTGGAATTTACCCAAAGGAAATTAAATTGGCAAACAAAAAAGCGGTCTGCACATTAATGTTTATTGCAGCTCAATTCACAATAGCTAAGACCTGGAACCAACCCAAATGCCCATCAACAGTAGACTGGATAAAGAAATTATGGGACATGTACTTTATAGAATACTATACAGCAGTCAAAAACAATGAAATCCGGTTATTTGCAACAAGATGGAGGAATATGGAATACATCATGCTGAGCGAATTAAGCCAGTCCCAAAGGACAAATATCATATGTTCTCCCTGATCGGTGACAACTAACTGAGCACCAGAGGGGAAACCTGTTGAAGTGAAATGGACACTATGAGAAACAGTGACTGGATCAGCTCTTGTCCTGACTGTTGATTTACAATGTGACACTTTATCTATTTTAGTATTTTCTCTTTGTTTTGTTCTAGTACTATTGGTTGAACTCTGTGATTAACACACAATTATTCTTAGGTGTTTAAATTTTAACTGAAAAGTGATCCCTGTTAAATATAAGAGTGGGAATAAGAGAGGGAGGAGATGTACAATTTGGGACATGCTCAATCGGACTTGCCCCAAATGGTGGTATTAGAATCATGCCAGGGGATCCCAGTACAATCCCATCAAGGTGGCATGTACCAATGCCATCTCACTAGTCCAAGTGATCAATTTCAGTTCACAATTGATCACACTGATAGGTCTAAGCGTCAAAGGGATCACACAAACAAGACTAGTGTCTGCTAATACTAACTGATAGAATCAAAAAGGTAGAGAACGATCTATCATGGGAAGCGGGATACACAGTAGACTCATAGAATGGCAGATGTCCTAAATAGCACTCTGGCCTCAGAATCAGCCCTTAAGGCATTCAGATATGGCTGAAGCGCCCATGAGAGTATTTCAGGCATGGAAATCCAAGACACCCTGGAAAAACAAAAAGAAGACCTAAATGAAAGATCTCTGTGAGTGAGATCCCAGTGGAAAGAATGGGGCCATCAAAGAAGGAGGTACCTTTCTCTGAAGGGAGGAGAGAACTTCCACTTTGATTATAATCAAGAGTGTCAAATTGTTAAGTCAACAACAGGAGTCACTGTGTACTTACTTCTCATGTGGGATCTGTCCTTAGTGTGTTGTTCAATGTGAAGTAATGCTGTAACTAGTACTGAAACAGTATTTTATACTTTGTGTTTCTGTGTGGGTGCAAACTGATGAACTCTTTACTTAATATATACTAAATCGATCTTCTGTATATGAAGATAATTGAAAATGAATCTTGATGTGAATGGAATGGGAGAGGGAGTGGGAGATGGGAGGGGTGTGAATGGGAGGGAAATTATGGGGGGGAAGCCATTGTAATCCATTAACTGTACTTTGGAAATTTATATTTACTAAATAAAAAAAGCATGTGCTTGGTCTAGAGAAGATCAGTAATGTTCTCTAACCATATAAATTGTAGCAATTAATTGTTTTATGTGTCAGGCACAGAGTACAAATCATAATTTAAGATGGACATTAGATGTGATTATGATGATAGAGTGCAGACACAACTATTGTTCTAGATCTACAAATGCAGGGTGAGAAATTAGAACAAACTGGAGACAGGCCGTCGACACAGGGAGTCTGCCTAATCATGTTAGAAAAATATTTTGACTTCTGAGCTACAGGAAAATTAAAGAAGTCATTTTTTTAAATACATTTAATTACTAACAATGTAGCAAGAAGAATTAATTGTAGACCGTGCAAGCTATAAAATCGAACCAAGTCAGTGTTTTTCCACATGCTTCTTACCAGCCTCTTAAAGATCTGCTCCTGTGGCAATGAGTTTTGAAATAAATGTTGAAAATGAAAAAAAAAAAAAAAAAAAGAGATCAAGGTCGGTGAACTCAAAAGGCTTCCATAGCCTTGGCAACTCAGGACTAGAGCCTAGGGAGATTACTGATGCCATAAACAAGAGTTTCAAATTGTTAAGTCAACAACAAGAGTCACTGTGTACTTAACTTCTCATGTGGGATCTGTCCTTAGTGTGTTGTCCAATGTGAAGTAATGCTATAACTAGTACTGAAACAGTATTTTACACTTTGTGTTTCTATGCAGGTGCAAACTGATGAAATCTTTACTTAATATATACTGATTTGATCTTCTGTATATAACGAGAATTGAAAATGAATCTTGATGTGAATGGAAGGGGAGAGGGAGTGGGAGATGGGAGAGGTGTGAGTGGGAGGGAAATTATGTGGGGGGGGAAGCCATTGTAATCCATAAAATGTGCTTTGGAAATTTATCTTTTTTTTTTTTTTTTGACAGGCAGAGTGGACAGTGAGAGAGAGAGACAGAGAGAGAAAGGCCTTCCTTTTGCCGTTGGTTCACCCTCCAATGTTCGCCGCTGCAGCCGGCGCACCGCGCTGATCCGATGGCAGGAGCCAGGATCCAGGTGCTTTTCCTGGTCTCCCATGGGGTGCAGGGCCCAAGCACCTGGGCCATCCTCCACTGCACTCCCGGGCCATAGCAGAGAGCTGGCCTGGAAAAGGGGCAACCGGGACAGAATCCGGCGCCCTAACCGGGACTAGAACCCGGTGTGCCGGCGCCACAAGGTGGAGGATTAGCCTATTGAGCCATGGCGCCGGCCTGGAAATTTATCTTTACTAAACAAAAGTTAAAAAAAAATCTCATTGCTTGTTATGAGTCTGTTTAGATTGTCTATATCTTCTTAATTTAATTCTGGTAGATTACATGTGTCTAGGAATTTATCCATTTCTTTGAGGTTTTCCAGTTTATTAGCATATAATTTTCCCTCGTAATTTCTTATGTCCCTTTGTATTTCAGTGGTGTTAGTTGTAATGTCTCTTTTTTCATCTCTAATTTTATTTATTTGAGTTTTTGTCTTTTCGTTTGTTAGTCTTGCTAGGGATATATCTATTTTGTTTATCTTCTCAGCAACCGTTTGTTTTGTTGATATTTTGTATTGTTTTTAGCTTCAATTTCATTTATTTATGTTCTAATTCTTATTACTTATCACTTCCTGCTAATAATGGGCTTTATTTGTTGTTGTTTAAATCTTTGAGATGCATAATTAGGTCATTTACTTGAGACGTTTCTCTTTTTTTAAATGTAAGCACTTAATGCTCTAAATTTCCCTTTTAATACTGATTTTGCTGCAACCCACAGGTTCTGATGTTGTGTTTTCCTTTTAAATTACTCCAGGAAATTTCTTGATTTCCTTTTTAATTTATTCAATGAGTCATTTGTCATTCAGTAGCATGTTGTTTAATTTCCATGTGTTTGTGAATGTTCCATTTTTTTTTGTTGTTGATTTTTAATTATGTGGTCTGAGAAGGTACATTGTACAAATTCAAACTTTTAAATTTATTGTGAGTTGATTTGTGGCCTATTATATGGTCCATCCTAGAAAATATTCCATGTGCTTATGAGGGGAATCTGTACTCTATAGATGTTGGGTGAAATATTGTGTAGGTGTCTATTATGTCCATTTGCTCAATAGTATGGTTTAACTCTGATGTATCTGTTAATATTTTGTCTGAATGATCTTTCCCTTGATGAGAGTGGAGTGTTGAAGTCCTTCACTATTATTGTATGGGAGTGTATCTTTCTGTTTAGGTTTAATGGTATTTGCTGTTTGTATCTGGGTGGTCTTGTGTTGGGTGCATATATATTTGTGATTATTATACCTTCTTTCTGAATCAATCCTTTTATCAAAATATAATGTCCTTCTTTGTCTCTTTTTACAGTTTTTTATTTTGTTCTATCTGATGTGAGGACTTCTATCCTGCTTTCCATTTGCTGATACATCTTTTTCCAAACCTTCACTTTCAGTGTATATGTATCTTTGCTTGTGAATAAATAGTATCATAGGCAGCATATATGGGGTTCTTGTTTTATTTTTTTCCCATTCAACCAATCTGAAACTTTTCCTGGGGAGTTTAATCCATTTGCATTGAAGGTTAGTATTGACAGATAAAGACTAACACCTGTCATTTTGTTGATTGGTTACTGACAATACCTACTGTGTTAATGAATTTGGTAGTGTTATGTGTTTTCATGGTTACTTCTTTTTTTTAACTTTTATTTAATAAATATAAATTTCCAAAGTACAGCTTATGGATTACAATGGCTCCCCCTCCATAACGTCCCTCCCACCCGCAACCCTCCTATCTCCCGCTCCCTCTCCCATTCCATTCACTTCAAGATTCATTTTCAATTCTCTTTATATACAGATCAATTTAGTATATATTAAGTAAAGATTTAAACAGTTTGCACACACACAGAAACATAAAGTGTAAAATACTGTTTGAGTACTAGTTATAGCATTACTTCACATTGAACAACACATTAAGGACAGAGATCTTACATGAGAAGTAAGTACACAGTGACTCCTGTTGTTGACTTAACAAATTAACACTCTTGTTTAAGGTGTCAGAAATCCCCCTAGGCTCTTGTCATGAGTTGCCAAGGCTATGGAAACCTTTTGAGTTCGCTGACTCCGATCTTATCTAGACAAGGCCATTGACAAAGTGGAAGTTCTCTCCTCCCTTCAGAGAAAGGTACCTCCTTCTTTGATGACCCGTTCTTTCTACTGGGATCTCACTTGCAGAGATCTTTCATTTAGGTCATTTTTTTTTTTTTTGCCACAGTGTCTTGGCTTTCCATGCCTATACTATTCTCATGGGCTCTTCAGCCATATCCGAATGCCTTAAGGGTTGATTCTGGGGCCAGAGTGCTGTTTAGGACATCTGCCCTTCTATGAGTCTACTGTGTATCCCGCTTCCCATGATAGATCGTTCTCTACCTTTTTGATTCTATCAGTTAGTATTAGCAGACACTAGTCTTGTTTGTGTGATCCCTTTGACACTTAGACCTATCAGTGTGATCAATTGTGAACTGAAATTGATAACTAGTCCAAGTGAGATGGCATTGGTACATGCCACCTTGATGGGATTGAATTGGAATCCCCTGGCACGTTTCTAACTCTACCATTTGGGGCAAGTCATTTAATACTCTTGGTTGAACTCTGTAATCAACACACAATTACTCTTAGGTGTTTAAATTTAACTGAAAAGTGATCCCTGTTAAATACAAGAGTGGGAATAAGAGAGGGAGGGGATGTACAGTTTGGGACATGCTAAAGCTCATGATTACTTCTAATGCAGGATTCCCTTCATTATTTCTTGTACGGCTGAGCTGGTGGTGATGAATTCACTGTTTTTTTCTTATCTGGGAAATATCTTATTTCTCCTTCTTATAAAGGATGGCTTTGCCAGATATAATATTCTTGGTTAGAAGTTCTTTCTTTTAAGACCTTGAATACATAATCTCACTTTCTTCTGGCCTATAGTTTTATGCTGAGAAGTCTGTTGTTAATGTAATTGGTTTTCCTTTATATGTAATTTGATGCTTTTTCTCTTACTGTCTTTGGATTCTTTCCTTGTCTTTAACTTTTGACAATTTGACTACATATGCCTTGAGAAGTTCTTTTTTGGTTGAATCTTCTTGAAGTCCTTTGAGCTTCCTGTTTCTGAATGTTCATATCTGTTTCATGACCTGGAAATTTTCAACTATTATTTAATTTGCAGGTTCTCAATACTTTTGGTTTCCTTTCTCTGTCATTAATGCCTATAATATGAACATTTGGTAGTTTAATGGTATCCCATAGACTTCATTCACTCTTTTAAATTAGTTTTTCTTTATTTTTGTATGACTTACTTATTTCCAAATTTTTGTCCTCCAGATCAGAAATTCTTTCCTCTGCTTGGTCTATTCTGCAGTTTAGTTCTCAATTGTACTATTTATTTCATAAATTAAGTCCTCAATTGTATTATTTATTTCATTGATCAACATTTTCAGCTCCAAAATTTCTGATTGGTTCTTTTTTTGACAAAATTAAAAATACTTAATAAGCAAAAATTGCAATAAAATCAAAGGGTATTACAAGCATGACATAGTGAAAACACCAGGACAGAGCTGTTAACTTTGCAGTGCTTAAAAAAACTAGGCAAAAATGTGTGACAATACCTCCCCATCCTCATTTAGTGAGTAAGCTTGCCACAACCCAATTACTTCAAATTGGCTTTTTCCCTCATTTTATGAAGCCATATTTGCTATTCCTCATGAGAAATATTTGGGAGATCCCATGTTTTCTGTATTTTGGCAGTGCATTTTATGCTACCTTCTCAATTGAGTGTAGGATTTCTGTACAAGACCACAGCAAGGCAGTTCTACCAGGATAGAATTTGCTCTCAGAACAGCCAAAGACAAGGCTTTCCTCATCAGAAATTCCAGCAGAGTCACCTCGGCACTCCCAGCAGCAGTGCACATTTCCAGACATTTGCAAACACATTTTCATTTGGGCACCAGGGGGAGTTTGCAGGCTCCTTAACCACGGAAGTGCAGATAGATTCTACACACAGCTCGTTCTTAATCTACAGCCGCTTTAGCAAAAGCAGCATCAGCCTTGATGGTGCGCACACCTGTATATATCCTTTCAACTGGGAGAACCAGCAGAGTGAGTTCTGCTTCAGGATGTAGCACATGATCAGCAAAATGGGAAACAGCAGATTCACAGTATCTGAAGCCATGCACTTTCAGTTCAGGTAGGTCTGTGAGAGAGAAAAAACCCTCAAGCTGGTAAACAGGTGTTCTGCTTTCTAAAGTGATTCAAGAGGTAACATTATGATAGCTTTGTAGAACCCAATAACATCCACTAATTTCTCATTAATGACTTTTTTTTTTTAAAAGATTTATTTATTTGGAAGAGTTACAGAGAGGTGGAGACAGAGAGAGAGGTCTTTCATCTGCTGGTTCACTCCACAGATGGATGCAATGGTTGGAGCTGTGCTGATCCAAAGCCAGGAGGCAAGAGCTTCTTCTGGGTCCCCCATGCAGGTGCAGGGGCCCAAGGACATGGGCCATTCTCCACTGCTATCCCAGGCCATAGCATAGAGCTGGATCATAAGAGGAGCAGCTGGATCTAGAACCGGTGTCCATTTGGGATGCCGGCACTTCAGGGCTTCAGGCCAGGGCTTTAACCCGCTGTGCCACAGTGCCAGCGTCTCATTAATTACTTTTCAAAGACGCCAATATTGCACTGAACTGACACACATAAAAAAAGTTACAAATGATCCTAAACTTTAAAACAAATTCTTTTTTAAAAGATGTATTTTTACTAATTTGAAAGACAGAGTTACAGAGGAGAGAGAGAGAGAGAGAGAGAGGTCTTCCATCCACTGGTTCACCCCCAAATGGCTGCAACGGCTGGAGCTGAGTTGATCTGAAGCCAGGAGCCAGGAGCCAGGAGCTTCTTCCAGGTCTCCCACGTGGGTACAGGGGCCCAAGGACTTGGACCATCTTCTATTGCCTTCCTGGACCACAGCAGACAGCTGGATCAGAATAGGAGCAGCTGGGACTAGATTCAGCACCCATATGGGATGCCAGTGCTTCAGGCCAGGGCTTTAACCCACTGAGCCACAGTGCCAGCCCCTAAAAGCAAATTCTTTGACAAAGCAAATAATCTACAAAGCATTACATACATCTAAAATAAATAAATTATAATGAAAACAATGGCATATTCCAATGCTTGGCAGTGTCTTGTATTTTGTATTACACAGTCTGGGGCAGTATGGAGGGTTGCCTGCCTGGACTCCGGTCCACTGTTCAAGCCTAGGATTGGAAACCTGTGGTCTCTCCAGGTGGACTGAGGAGAAATGACTAATACCAGTTTCAAGGCTTAGTTTCAACTTTTACAAAATTTTGATTAATTATTAAATACTAAAGCATACTAGGGCTGGCGCCGTGGCTCACTTGGTCAATCCTCCGCCTGTGGCACCGGCATCCCATATGGGCGCCAGGTTCTAGTACCGGTTGCTCCTCTTCAGTCCAGCTCTCTGCTGTGGCCCAGGAGGGCAGTGGAAGATGGCCCAAGTTCTTGGGCCCCTGCACCCTCATGGGAGACCAGGAAGAATCTCCTGGCTCCTGGCTTCGGATCGGCGCAGCGCCGGCCCTAACGGCCATTTGGGGAGTGAACCAACAGAAGGAAGACCTTCTCTCTCTCTCTCTCTCTCTCTCTCTCTCTCTCTCTCTCTGTAACTCTACCTGTCAAAATAAACAAATTAAATAAAACGAAAAAACACAAAAGCATACTGATTACTGTCAGGTACACTGTAAGGTAAGTGAGCTGATATTAAGAGATAAAAGGCCTTTGTAGCTGTTATTTAAAAAGTATTTGTCCAATGATTTATCATCTCTGTTCTGAACTTCTTGTCCAAGATAACATGATTATAAATATGAATTTAAATAGAATAAGGAAGCCCAGGCTAATGTGGTGTGACATCATCATTCAGTCCATGGCATTGTGCAGCAGAAGCACTGTCCCCACTGCCATCACCTTTGGAAGAGCCTTCCTCACAGTCAAGGTCTCCACTCAGGCATGGCTTGCTTGTAACTAGGGCAACCACAGAATTTACCATTAAGTGAAGACATCTGGAAGTGGAAGGGGCCATGGCAACAAAGCAGACAGGACGGTGGGCCATGTCTACAGCTAGAGATGGACTGCAGCATCTGGAGTCCAGAGCCCTTTATCTGACAGTAGTAAACTCTGAACACTTCACATAGAAACTATACCCTGCTCCTATGGCAGTGAAGGAACCTGTACTGAAGGGGCAATGAAAAAGAACAAAATCCCATCGAGGAGGTTTAATGCTTCCTGCAGATGAAGATCAGGTCTTCCTCAAATGGCTCTAAGCAAAGTAGTTAGTGCTACTGGAGACAGGGGAAACCCAGGTAAGCAGACAGGAGGCAGGGAATGTTGGGTAGTGCCAGACTGCGTTGAGCAGAGATGTACCAAAAATTAGCATTAAAGATCTACAAACATAAATACAATGTTTAATTCTTACCTGTTTTATATAAAAGACTGCAACTTTATATATGGGATCACAGTGTACAACTGCAGATCCCCAGATCTCCAGCTGTAATTTTAATCACCTGGTAAAAACTTGAGACTGAGGGCTAGCAAACCATGATGAGAGTATGAGGATGGTAGGAAGGAGGAGGAGATTAGCTTTCAAGTTTTAGAGCATTCGCTTGGGTCTAACAGAACATCAGACTCAAAGCACTGCTTCTGCTTGCTGGGTGAAAAGCTGGCGTCCTCCTCTGTGCCTGGAGAGAGCCAGAGACCAGTGCTTCCTTTCCAGGACAGCAGCAACACTGCCCCCTTTACCTGTCCTTATAGCAGAGAACTTTTTTCTTTCTTTTTTTATTGTATAATTTGGGACATGCTCAGGCTGACTTGCCCCAAGTGGTGGAGTTGGAAGCATACCAGGGGATTCCAATTCAATCCCATCGAGGTGGCATGTACCAATGCCATCTCACTGTTCCACGTGATCAGTTTCAGTTCACAGTTGGTCATGGTGAAGGGACTGGGAGTCAAAGGGAGCACATAGACAAGTCTAGTACCTGCTAACGCTAACTGATGGAGTAAATAAAGGGGAGAGTGATCCAACATGGGAAGTGAGATACTCAGCAGACTCATAGAATGGCAGATGTCCTAAATAGCACTCTGGCCTCAGAATCAGCCCTAAAGGCATTCGGAGCTGGCTGAAAAGCCCATGAGAGTATTTCAGGCATGGAAAGCCAAGACACTCTGGCAAAAGATCTCTGCGAGTGAGATGCCAGTGGAAAGAACAGGTCATCAAAGAAGGAGGTACCTTTCTCTGAAGGGAGGAGAGAACCTCCACTTTGACTATGACCTTGTCTAAACAAGATAAGAGTCGGAGAACTCAGAGGGCTTCCATAGCCTTGGAAACTCATGACTGGAGCATAGGGAGATTACTGATGCCATAGACAGGAGTGTCAATTGGTAAAGTCAACAACAGGAGTCACTGTGCACTTACTCCTCATGTAGGATCTCTATCCTTAATGTGCTGTACATTGAGATTTAATGCTATAACGAGTACTCAAACAATATATTTCACTTTGTGTTTCTATGGGGGTACAAACTGTTGAAATCTTTACTTAATGCATACTAAACTGATCCTCTGTAAAAAAAAAAAAAAGAAGAAATTATCAATTCCCAACTTGACTCTCACTGGGATTAAACATGACAATAGGTCTAAAAAAAAAAAAAAAAAGATTTTATTTATTTATTTGAGAGGTAGAGTTACAGACAGTGAGAGGGAGAGAGAGAGAGGTCTTCCTTCCGTTGGTTCACTCCCCAGATGGCCGCAATGGCTGGAGCTGTGTGGATCTGAAGCCAGGAGCCAGGAGCTTCTTCCTGGTTTCCCATGTGGGTGCAGGGGCCCAAAAACTTGGGCCATTATCTACTGCTTTCCCAGGCCACAGCAGCAGAGAGCTGGATTTGAGGAAGGGCAGCTGGGACTTGAACCAGCACCCATATGGGATGCCAGTGTCGCAGGCAGAGGATTAACCTACTGCACCATGGCGCCGGCCCCGTGAGAATTTTCTAATTAGCTAAGAAAGCATGACAGTTACAGGGCGGTTTTCAGAGTCTCTAAAGTCTCATCCTGGCTGCAAAATCATAATCTCTAAAATCATTTATTAGAAGACCTATATTTAAAGCATTACCATTTAAAATTTTTAGCAAACAATAAAGTTAGCAAGGATTGTGCAGATTCAGATTCCAGTGATAACTCTAAACTCTGGCTGTGCACTAGCTGTGTCATCTAGCCTCAGGTACAAAAGAAGACAATGAATGCGTGAGTACATTATGGTTTAAAGTTAATTTTAACAAAAATTCCTCTCTAGAAACTAAATAAAATAATAAAGGGAGTCTGGTATATGTTCTAGTTTGGCACCAAACAGCGAAGCAAAGCCCTTCCTTCTAGGGCAAGGCTTCCAAAAGCAGTCAGTAGAAAACCTGTATCAGAGCTGTGTTTGAGCACATCTGCTCAAATGGCCTGGTCCTTGGATCAGTTCCTGGGGAGGTGGGCACATTCAGCAAGCAACACAGATGCTATTTCTCTGTGAGTTAAGCAGACATGGATAGCTTTCCATTTCTATATGTATTGTCCTAAAATTGATGTGGCATGATCAAGCTTCTTCAAATCAATAAATTCTCTTTCATTACTTCCCTTGTCACAATAGCCTTATTCCCTGTTCTTGAAAGAAAGGCTGCCTCTGACCCACCCAGAATTAGGTGAGGCACTGCCTGAGGTGTAAACTATCCTACAGGTGCCAAAGAGGCCTCCAGAGACAACCAGAACTAAGAAAGCAAAACAGAGACAGCTTTGGTTGAATTTCTGTGCCTTCTCTAGTTCAGAACAACCATTAGGAGGAGGATTGGGCAAGAGACCTATGTTCATGTATTCATTAGAATTAAAATCTTAATTTGGTTGATTCATTTTGAAATGAGGGCAGGCTTTGCCAGTTTCTATGACAGGACTTTTTCTATAAATCTAATAAACAAAGCCTATAGCTCCATGGCTTTGATACAAGTATCTTTATGTAATATACACTAGATTGCATACTATCTTTTGTAAGTAATTAAATTTTTTAAGAGTTTAAATGTCAAATTGAAGATGTGTAAAAGGAGAACACAGGGTGAAAGAGAACATAGGGTGAGAGTCATGAACTGGTTGAAGAATGGCCTGCAATGGGGTTAAAAGAAGTATTCTGGTTCTGTTACCGGAGAAATTGCAGGGTTCTTGTCTTTGCGCAAGAAAGAATTCAGGCGTGAGACAGAGAGTAGTGGGAGGTAAAATAGCAAGGTTTATTAGGGAAGGGACATCCGTAAGGATGGATGGGCACCTCTCCAGACAGGACCCGAGAGAGTGCCCAGTCGCTTGGACTGGGGGGCCAGGAGCAAGGTTACCTGGTTGAGTAGCAGCTCAGCAGAGAGGCAGAGGGCTGAGCACGCAGTCCAGTTGAGGCTGGGGAGGTGGTGGGGGCGGTGGGGGGTGGTGGGGTGTTTTAAGGAGATGGGTCTTGCTTCCCCACCTCTGCTCCTCTTGGAACAAAGGGCTTTTTGGATGTAAATAGAAAAACTTCTATCTGAGTTTTCTCTTGAAGGTCTGAAACAAAGGGCTTTATGGATGCAAATGTTATCAGACAGGAGGAAGGGTGGGCAGGACTCCCTAGAGAACTGGGATCTGGAGCAGGGTATTTGAAGTGCAGATACTGGGCTGCACCTGGGAGATTGTGGAAGATTTGTCAGGCAGAAGGGGTGGGGACCCCCCACCCCAACCTGGCCGGTTATCAGGTAGAAGGGGGCAGGGCAGGATGTGAATACCGGGCTGCCCCTGAAACACCATCAGGATGACTTTGAGATGCAGCATATGCTGGACATAGATGTCTTCTCTTTAGGCCTTTATGTCACACACACATAAGCTCATAACTGACTTCCTACCTAACAGTTCTATGGCTTATTATTGGTAGTTACTCAAGATTTCTACAACTCAGCTGAAGAGAATACTTTATTACATGTTAACTATACCTCATTTTTCAAATGTGCAAAAGATTATATATACTTCAAAATTATTTCAGGGGTATGCTAACAAAAAATGTTTTATAATCATTATACTAGGCGTCCCTGGAAGAAATCTCTTGCTTTTCAATACTTTATCTTTTTGATTCTCTGAACCATGCAGCCTAACTATAATATTTTTAAAATATTTATTTATTTATTTGAAAGTCAGAATTACACAGAGAGTTGAGAGGCAGAGGCAGAGAGAGAGAGAGAGAGAGAGAGAGGTCTTCTATATGCTGGCTCACTCCCCAGATGGGTGCAAGGCTGGAGCTGCACTGATCTGAAGTCAGGAGCCAGGAGCTTCTTCCGAGTTTCCCATGTGGGTGCAGGGGCCCAAGGACTTGGGCCATCTTCTACTGCTTTCCAAGGCCATAGGATCAGAAGTGGAGCAGCTGGGTCTCGAACTGGTGCCCATATGGGATGCCGGTGCTTCAGGCCAGGGAGTTAACCTGCTGTGCCACAGTGCCAGCCCCAGCCTAACTATAATATAAAGTGACCCACAGTCCTCCTAATTGAACTAACTAGATCATGTATATTTTCTTTATTAGCTCTAATGTTTTTC
The DNA here is from genome assembly GCF_964237555.1 of Oryctolagus cuniculus. Lineage (NCBI taxonomy): Eukaryota > Metazoa > Chordata > Mammalia > Lagomorpha > Leporidae > Oryctolagus > Oryctolagus cuniculus. The sequence goes on along the minus strand of NC_091437.1, from coordinate 66,881,849 downwards.
TAATAAGAACCTTGGATTTTGACAACAGAAAAACATTCCCTAAAAGAAGGATGGAGAATAAAAATCAACTAAAGAAAGGATTAACTCTCAAGTAATTTGGTAAGTGAATGAATAAGTGCATTTTTTTTTTGTCCTGGTAGCTGGTTCCCTCCTACAATTTGGAAGGAGAATGAAGTGATTTGCATTTGTTTTCATGTTAGTGGAGTCCCCAAATTGATTATCTAGTTCTAAAGAACTCTCAATTCCATCTAGGTGCAGAAGAACAATGTCCTGGAACACAGAGGTTAACAATCAGTCAGCTAGGAAGAGGTGCTCAATATTGGTGTTTCCAACATGACATGGCTCTCTTATTTCTCTGCAGCTCACAGATTCAGCTATGCTATGAAAACCTTAATAACCACTGAATCTCTTTCTTGCAAATAGGGCACGAATCCCCAGCCTTCTTTAGTCTTCAGCACAATGAAAACAAATGGTAAGCTGGCTTGTCCCCCCCTCCATGAATAATGTTTCCATCTCGTGGTCTTTTCTCACAAAAGCTACTTGGCTTTAAAATATTCTGGCAGTCCTCTATGTTTTCTGTATCTGTCCTGTGTTCAAAAAGTTTATCTTCTTGTTCTCCCATGCTTAAGATGGTCTCTTCACTTTCAGAAGATTTTCAGATTTTCAGAAATCTAAGAATTCTACCGAGTTGCAGGGATCAAAAAGTTTGGTGTTTTCTTCCATTATATAAACATCTTTAGGTTTAACAACTGGAGCTGAAATGGTTCTTTGGCAGCCAGGGGCATCAATTCCTTCATTTTGCCTTCTTTTCAGGTATGACAGTGATATCAGAGGTGGAGAATGGGTTAACTTAGAACAATCTGAATACCAATCTTTCCTCAAGGCCCAGCAATGAAAACAGTCCCTCTTGCTTGGAGAGTTAAAATTCTTGCTCTCACGAGATACTCAGCAGACTCATAGAATGGCGGATGTCCTAAACAGCACTCTGGCCTCAGAATCAGCCCTAAAGGCATTCTGATCTGGCTGAAAAGCCCATGAGAGTATTTCAGGCATGGAAAGCCAAGACACTCTGGCAAAAACAACAACAACAACAACAACAACAACAACAACAACCCTAAATGAAAGATCTCTGTGAGTGAGATCCCAGTGGAAAGAACAGGTCTTCAAAGAAGGAGGTACCTTTCTCTGAAGGGAGGAGAGAACCTCCACTTTGAATATGACCTTGTCTAAACAAGATAAGAGTCGGTGAACTCAAAAGGCTTCCATAGCCTTGGAAACTCATGACTGGTGCATAGGGAGATTACTGATGCCATAAACAGGAGTGTCAATTTGTAAAGTCAACAACAGGAGTCACTGTGCACTTACTCCTCATGTAGGATCTCTGTCCTTAATGTGCTGTACATTGAGACTTAATGCTATAATGAGTACTCAAACAATATATTTCGCTTTGTGATTCTATGGGGGTGCAAACTGTTGAAATCTTTACTTAATGTATTCTAAACTGATCTTCTGTAAAAAAAAAAAAAAAGAAGAAATTATCAATTCCCAACTTGACTCTCACTGGGATTAAACATGACAATAGGTCTGATCTGATTTCATCATCATTTAAAAAATCATCTGTTATTTTTCACTTTATGTTTGTGTGGGAGCTAACTGTTGAAATCTTTACTTAATGTATGCTAAACTGAACTTCTGTATATAAAGAGAATCGAAAATGAATCCTCATGTGAATGGAAGGGGAGAGGGAGTGGGAAAGGGGAGGGATGCGGGTGGGAGAGGTGATATGGGGGGGAAGCCATTGTAATCCATAAGCCGTACTTTGGAAATTTATATTCATTAAATAAAAGTTAAAAAAAAATTCTTGCTCTCAGTGCACTGCCATTCATCCTCCGAGATGACTATGTCAGTGTCATCACTTAAGGACTTTTAAGTCCTCAGGGTCATCATTTTTCCCCTCTTCAATCATCTTTTTGTCACTCACTTTCCCTACTTCTTCAGTAAAAGCAGCTTCACCTTTTATTCCAACACCTAACAGCTCTGATATGGACTCATTCTGAAACCACAATTCATCTGTAGTGTCTGAAACAATGACGATACCTGTATCCTGATTGGTTTGTAAGTCATTTGAGCCATTACTTCCAGGTGTATAGTTGTTTCTCAAGTTTCCTAAAAACCACCTAAAGGACTTGTCACACCTTTCTCTTCCTCTCTTTCTTCCTCTTCCTTGCCCCACTTTCTCCCTTCTGTCGGGATCCTTGGTGCCTAACCAGACCCTTCTCAACTCCTTGCAATGCAAATGGAAAAACAGATAAGCTGCACAGGGCAGCCATGAAACAGATAAGAGGGAAATTCCCTGGAGACTTCAAAGGGGGGGGGGCCCTTCTGCCAGCTGCCTTCCACACCCCTTCCCCCCTCCCCCCCACCCCGTAGTGGCAAATTCTCCCCTAACCAGATAAAAACCTGAGAACCAAATGCATTCTGTGGGCAGTCTCATCACAAGAACAGACTGTTGCCAGAGTCTTTGCTTCCAATAAAGCAACCTGTCTCTGTTGAGGTTGGTCTCCATCTCCTTTTTCAGTCTCTCCTTTCTGAGGGTACAAAAGGCCAGAACCCCAAGCTATTCCAGACCTAACACCATCAAGGCAGGTCAGCTACATCCCACTCCTCAAACCCAAGGTCCAGCCTAGATGTCTCATCTTGGATTAAATTTTCTATCAAGTCTTCATTTTATTTTTCCACAGGCAGAGTTAGAAGTGAGAGAGATAGAGAGAAAGGTCTTCCTTCTGTTGGTTCACCCCCCAAATGGCTGCTACGGCCAGTGCTGCGCCAATCTGAAGCCAGGAGCCAGGAGCTTCCTCCTAGTCTCCCATATGGGTACAGGGCCCAAGCACTTGGTCCACCCTCCACTGCCTTCCCAGGCCACCGCAGAGAGCTAGACTGGAAGAGGAGCAACCAGGACAGAACCAGCACCCCAACCAGGACTAGAACCCAGAGTGCCGGTGCCACAGGCAGAGGATCCACGGCGCCGGCCAAGTCTTCATCTTTAGTGTTTCTGTGTTTATGCTGTGAGGTAGGCCGTATGGGAGTATTGCTTTCTTTGGCTCTTTTACTGGAACTGGAACTCCCCTCTGCACTTTGCTTTAGTTGGTCTTGACTTGGGATATCCATACTGTGATCTTGTGTGAGAGTGAGAGTCTGAGCAGCATCTGTAGTAGCAGTGGCTAGAGAGACAAGATTCTTTCTTAGCATATTAGAGAAAGGGCTTGGATCTTTCCATCCTAGTATCTCTCCCAAAGGATCTCCACCACAATATACCATATGCTGCTTCTGCTGATCATAAAGCTGCTTCACCATTAAATACTGGCCTAGATAGTGTATAACCTCTTTTCTTTTTGTTTTTTTTTTTAAAGATTTATTTGTTTATTTGAAAGTCAGAGTTACACAGAGAAGGAGAGGAAGAGAGAGAGAGAGAGAGAGAGAGAGAGAGAGGTCCTCCAGCCACTGGTCCACTCCCAAACTTGCTGCAAAGGCTGGAGCTGTGCCAATCCAAAGCCAAAAGCCAGGAGCTTCCTCCAAGTCCCCCACATGGGTGCAGGGGCCCAAGAACTTGGGCCATCCTCAACTGCTTTCCCAGGCCATATCAGAGAGCTGGATTGAAAGTGGAGTAGCCAGGACTCAAACTGCCACCCATATGGGATGCTGCCTCATCACAGAGCTGGACCCCATGTATAACCTCTTTAACTCAACATTTCAGGGTTGGCGTTGTGGCATAGTTGGCAAAGCCACCACCTACAATTCTGGCATCCCATATGGGCACTGATTCAAGACCCAGCCACTCCACTTTTGATCCAGCTCTCTGCTATGGCCTGGGAAAGAAATAGAAAATGGCCCAAGTCCTTGGGACCCTGAACCTGCATAGGAGACCTGGAGGAGTCTCCTGGCTCCTGGCTTCAGATCAGCCCAGCTCCAGCTGTTGTAGTCATCCCGGGGAATGAACCAGAGATGGAAGACCCGCCTCCCCTTCCCTCCCTCTCTCTCTCTGCCTCTAAAATAAATAAATAAACCTTAAAAAAAAAATGAACATTTCACCTTGTGCACCTGCTGCCTGCAAGATCTTCAAAAGTGGCAGTTTTGCTGTAATGTCTCCTTTTAACAGTGTCTGTTTACTTGGTTACTCTGTGCCATTTCTAGAGTTAGGTCCTGTAAGCTCTTTTTTTTTTTAACTTTTATTTAATGAATATAAATTTCCAAAGTACGACTTATGGATTACAATGGCTTCCCCCCCATACCGTCCCTCCCACCTGCAACCCTCCCCTTTCCCACTCCCTCTCCCCTTCCATTCACATCAAGATTCATTTTCGATTATCTTAATATACAGAAGATCAGCTGTAAGCTCTTTTTGACTTTGTTATATTGTTCCAAGTTATGTGGTGATTTCATATGCTAACTCTTATGTTCAAGGTTTTTATTTCTGGTTTATTCAACAAGAGACATAGAATTTGTGTTCTGCTGAAGTAATCTATTGTGTACTCTACTGTTTTTGTTAAGTTCTGATTGATGAAAAGCATTGAGTCTTAAAAATTTGGGCCAGTGCTGTGGCACAGTGGGCTAACGCCCTGGCCTGAAGTGTCGGCATCCCATATAGGCACTGGTTCGAGACCCGGCTGCTCCACTTCTGATCCAGCTCTCTGCTGTGGCCTGGGAAAACAGTGGAAGATGGCCCAAGTCCTTGGGCCCTGCACCTTCATGGGAGACCCAGAAGAAGCTCCTGGCTCCTGGCTTCGGATTGGCTCAGCTCCAGCCATTGCAACCAACTGGGGAGTGAACCAGCGGATGGAAGACCTCCCCCCGCCCCAATCTGTGTAACTAACTTTCAAATAAATAAATATATCTTAAGTTATTTTCAATATAATTATAATTAAATCTGATCTAAAAGTGCTAAAATCACCCTGACTGGTGGATGGATATCATTTCACAATGTTAGGGAATTCTATTTTGACCAGATGTTTTAAGTTCTCTTGGCATCTTACCAGACTTTCTGAAAATCAAAGTTCTAACTTCTCCAAAATTTGATATTTCCAGAGGGGGCCCTGAAAATGTCAAAAGAGATCTCTCTTATCTTGCAGAGATAACAACCAGTCAGGCTATTTGGATTAAAAGTGTTGCCAAGATCTGAAATGATGCTAAACTTCAGTTATAAGCATGTTTCCTTCTAGTTGCTCCAGTCTCTGGCTCAGAAGCCAGATTCTTTAAAGAGGGACTGACAAAGTTTCCATTCAGATAATGCTAAATAACCAGGCATTGCTAATTCAAATGTGGATCAAACAGAAGTCCAGACAAAAGGGAGAAAGTGTTCCAAAAGAGACTTGGAGATGATTGGAAATGGTTATGCAGCAGATACTAGAGACCTGGGTTCCAGGAGCCCAAGAAATCTCTACTGTCCATAGGCTACATGGTGAAAACTTGCAAGCCCCAAAACTTAAACTTATGGGTTACATTGTAACACTAGTTAAACCCGGCAACCCATGTCCATAACCCGCTGGCTACACAGTAAATATCCGGAAGCAAAAGGATGGCAGAGACATCTCTCACAACTTCTTTTCTAAGTCAGGCTATGCAGTAAGCACTGGTTAAATGCCAGTTAAATCTGAAAGCCCAGGAAGTCAGGCTAAGCAACCAGAGAGACCCAACTCGCTACCTCATTTCTTCTCTTTTCTCTTTCAGAAGGGAAGTTACTACTGTTCTGCAGGACTCTGAACTGTGTTGTATGGTTTGATGCCCCCACCTTATATAAGGATGACTGACCTTTTCTATAATAATGCCTGGCCACATTATAGAGGACCAAAGAGCACAGCCAAAAAAATAAGAGATTAAACTATGAAATAATGTTACAGCTAGATTGATTTTTCTGTGTCCCAGCTGCTCCACTTCCAATCCAGCTTTCTGCTAATGTGCCTGGGAGGCAGCAGAAGATGGCCTAAGTGCTTAGGTCCCTGCCACCCTGGTAGAAGACAAGGGTGGAGCTCCTGGCTTTAGCCTGACCCAAATCTACCTATTGTGGGCATTTGGGAAGTGAACCACTGCTTGGAATATGTATGTGTGTGTGTGTGTATATATATATATATATATATATATATATATATATATATAAATGGGTAGAACTCCTCTTTTAAACCAAATTGATGGAAAGATAGAAAGTTGTTCTGTTGACCTCAAAATATATATACAGGTCACCACATTTGATCTTACCTGAAAGGTCATACTTCTCATGGGCATGTTTTTAACTCACAGGGAAATACTAAGTGTCAGAATTTGCCTATGACCATAGTTTTCTAGCTCACCCTGATGACATTAAAGAAATCTTCAAAAATCAGGGTTGGGTTGAGCACCCCCTTGACTGACATCATAGAGGCTGCCTCCCTGGTCTACTTTATTAGTGACCAGGAGAACGAGGAACAAGCTAGAAGCAGGAGCAATGTAAGGATAGGCCACAGGCCAATCAACAGCTGCTTTACATGATGATCTGCTGTCAAGGAGACCCAGCAAGGCCTGTCCACCCCTAATGGCACCTGTTTCCGATATGAGGAGGCAGGGCATTGGGCAAGTAGCTGTCGTGACAGAAACTGGCTTCTGTCAGCTCTGCAAAGAGCAAGGCCACTGGACACGGAACTGCCCTGGCTGTCGAAGGACTCCTTGTTCAGAACCACAGACCCTGTGGCCCTGAGCTGAAAAGCCTTTTGCTCTGCCCAGCTTCTACCTCTAGCCACTGCTATTAAGAGGATGGCCTAGGGTCAGTGAAACTAAGTTGCCTATTTGTACCAGCCTCCTATTCTGCTTTCCTCCTAGTCCAGCCATGTAATGCAAGTCAACAGGGTGGCTCCCTTAAGGAGATGCACATCTCTCTTACAATTCTCTTCCAGCACCCCATGGCTAGGTCTGGGCCTCACACATCAATCCAGGCCTTAAAAGACTATTCAAGTATTATTAAACTTAGACAACCCTTCCTGCCAGTTCCTAAAAACATGGCTTTGAGTAACAGCACCTATTTGGATGGGTCCTCACAGAGGACTTAAAGGGCCTACCTCTTGAGGGGGGTGCAAAGTAATCCAAACTATAGACGGTTAAGTGTAAATGATTTATTAGTCTGTTTCCTTTCTCAGACTGAGACTCTGGTCTTGTACATTGGCTTAACTTCCTAGCAAAACTAGCTACTAGATATCCAGAGAAAAAAAAGCATAGCCAGTCCACCAGAGAGTTAATTATTTAACCCTTATACTCACTCCTGGGGAGAGAAAACCAGCCCCAGAGAGGATATGGGTCATACAGCAGATTTCTATTTTTACAAACTTCAGGTGGTCCTAGCATTTCCCTAACAGGTTACAGGTACCTAGATACAGGGAGAAAGCATAGTTCCTAAACCAAGCTCTCAACAAGAAGCCAAAGCAGAGCCCCCTCCTTTGAAAAAAGCAAACAAACAAAGCACAGCTTTCATCCATTAAAAAGCAGCCATGACTAGGGCTCTCACAAAGGTATTGCTAATTCAGTCCTTTAAACTGGCAGGCCCTAGACCCACTACCTGATGCCCCCAAAAAAGTGCTCCATACTAGGGTCAAACTAAAAGGGTACAAAAATCATGTTCATGCTTTCTTGGACAAGGCCAGACAACTCCAGGGCCAGGTCAGACAAGGCTAAAATATCTGGCCCAATATCACATCTGGTCATAGAAATCCTGGTCATTGCCTCTCCTTGGGGACAGAATGTCCACATTCTTTCTGTTCTCTGCAGATTATTGTGCCTTAACATCTTTGTTCTGACACTAACAGAAGACAAGCCATCTGGCTCCAGGTGCTTCTAAGACATGACTTCCAGCCTACCTCATCAGACAAGGTGACCTGCCCTCTAGACCAAGCAGGACAATGCTTCCTGAGGCCACTCTCAAGCACCATAGGACAGAGAGCAAGAGAAAAATATCCATACCCATTTCTACACCCATTTGTCAGCTTCCAAAGTAGCTATAGAAAACAGATCTCTGCCCATTTACCAACATAAGATATTGGTATTTCTTTCTCTTGAGGGGGATGTGTTAGGTAGGAAGTTAGAAATTTAGCCTATGTGTGTATGAGAAAGGCCTGAAGATCAGCACCTACAGCAGAAACTCCAGAAGCCCAGAATTTGCACTTCAAAGTCCTGCCAGGACCCTGATAACCTCCCAGGTGGTCCCAGCCCTTCCCTGAAGGAAAGCTCCCTGGAGAATTCTCTCTCCTCAGGACCAAAAGGGTTACCTAATAATGTGGGGCAATAAAGCCTTCTCAGACAAAGGGAAGCCCCCCTACTCTGCCAGGACACCAGCAATCTGGGGAAGAATTTGCTAATTTTTACCCAACAAACCCTTCTACCAGGACTCTCCATCCTTTGTCCTGGAGGACAGGGGGAGGTGGGTAAACAGACTCCCTTAAAAACCTAGGGAGTCCAAACAGACTGCGTGCTCAGTCCTTTGCCTCTCAGCTGAGCCACCCGCCTGGCCTGCCCAGGTGTATTCTCTCCATTCAACCATGTAACCTTGCTCTTCCCAGTCCCAGCAACTGGGCACTCTCTCTCTGTCCCTTCCGTTCTGATGGATGCCCTATCCCCAATAAAGCTTTATCACTGTGCAAAAAAAAAAAAAAAAAAGTAGCAGTTTTGGTTATACCTGATTGATTCATTCTGGAGAGACCCCACAAACACACTCAGATGTTGACCACTGGGCAGAAGTGGAAAGTGATGTCATTTTGGCAGTGAGCAATTGCAGCCTGTGGGTAAAACTTATGGCTGCTCCATGGAGTTGCTCCCCTGCCATCCCTGGGTTGAGGGGAAGAGGTGGCAATGGCACATCCTACTGCCTGGGCAGCATTTTCAAACAGCCTCTGATTGGTTCTTTTTAAAAATGATTTCTATCTTAGTGAATTTCTGATTCATGTTTTCCTCATTTCTTTTATACTGTCTATCTGTATTATCTTGCATCATATTGAATTGCCTTAGGATCATTATCTTGGATTCTATTTCAGGCATTTCATGGCTTTGCCTTTGTTATGGATCTATTTCTGGAGAGCCATTGTGTTCTTTTGGAGGTGTCATTCTTCCTTCTTCCTTGCATCTTCATGATTCTTGTATCCCTATGTTGACATCTGCACACCTGATATAATTGTCCCTTCTTTATGCATTAGGTTTTATTGGAAACAGTTGATGATTTAGAAGGACTGCAGATTATCACTTGGCTTGTTGCCTTGGCTTTGATTCTAGGACAGCCCAGAAGGGTACCGTGGGAGTGATTTCTTTAGTTAATGTCAGAAGTGTCTGTTGTGCAGTCTGCAGTAGTTCATGGAGGTAGAAGTATGACTTTGAAGTGGATGTGAGCTTCCTTGGGTGTGTATCTTCAATCTAGTTGGGTTTCAGTCACTGTAGCTTTCATGATAGCCAAGGCCTCATTCTTGTTTTTTTTTTTTATTTTTTATTTTTTTATTTTTTATTTTTTATTTTTTGACAGGCAGAGTGGATAGTGAGTGAAAGAGACAGAGAGAAAGGTCTTCCTTTGCCGTTGGTTCACCCTCCAATGGCCGCCGCGGCCGGTGCGCTGCGGCCGGCGCACCGCGCTGATCCGATGGCAGGAGCCAGGAGCCAGGTGCTTTTCCTGGTCTCCCATGGGGTGCAGGGCCCAAGGACCTGGGCCATCCTCCACTGCACTCCCTGGCCACAGCAGAGGGCTGGCCTGGAAGAGGGGCAACAGGGACAGAATCCGGTGCCCCGACCGGGACTAGAACCCGGTGTGCCGGCGCCGCTAGGCGGAGGATTAGCCTAGTGAGCCGCGGCGCCAGCCTCATTCTTGGTTTTAAGACACAGACTGGAGCTGTCTCATTGTCCACCTTTGCAAGCATGAGTGATGCTGTAGGTTGTGGCACTAATAGCCATGGCTCTAGGATAATATGATGTGGATGTAACCTTCCCCAAATCCTTCTGGGAGAATATGACTGGTGCTGGGGATTTGGTTAAAAGATCTAGTCCTGGGACTGGACAATGTGAAAGGAACCCTGATCCAGTCTTAAATGGTGAGTATAAGATGTACTTGGGATCTGCATGGGTAGGCACATATCTGGAGAGCTGGAATGCAGGCAGACCCTTCCCTAGGCCCTACAGAGTAGATTCCATGAGTCTGAGGAATCCAGTAGTAATATTCATAATCCTGGTGCTATGGGATTCAGTGGGATTGTTAATCATGTCTCACAGGGTGATAGATGTTGTTGTGGGAATTGTGGACTGACAATCACCCTCCTGGGTCAGAGGAATACAGATAGAACTCTCCAGATACTGCAAGTGAGTGCAAATTACTTCAGCTGTTTTAACACTGATATGAACAGTCCCAGATTTGCAAGGCATGGACAGAACTGCTCAAGTTCCCACACAGCATGCAAGAGTGATGCTAGGGCTTATGCCCTGGGCTCCTAACACCATGATCTAGGAGGTACAGAGGGACCTTCCTCACCTCTGGCATTGGGTTGTTGGTGGTGTTAGCCACCTGAATCATAGAGAGTCAGTGAATATGGCTCTGGGGCGTAGGCTCATAACTCCCACAGCTGCAGCGTGCAGGGAGTTTACTCTTCATCCTCAAAAGTGCCCCATCACTGGCTCTAGTGGCTTCTGGTAGTATTGGCCTGCTTGCACTCCTCTAAGTCATAACAATTCAATAGCACCTCTGATGTTGAAAATTGGAGTCTGGCACTTTGAGGAGTGGGAGGCAATGTTGGTTCCCTTTGGAGCAAAGTAGTTCCTCAGACTCTAGTCAATTCTCTAGGTTGGGGTTGAAGCTGTGAGGACTGTGGAATTCTGCAGCCAGGATGCTGGTCTATACTGCTGGTGGAGCCACAGCACCTTCTTACCTTTTCCTGGAAAGATGGCATTCTTAGCTGGGAGCCAGTGAGGTAGAAGCTGCAGCTGCTGGCTTATAGGATCTCTGTGATGGTCTGTTATTTCTTTACTGAAAATTTCCCTCATTCAGTCCCCTGGAAATGCAGTCCTTCCTTTGTTGATCTGGTATTTTTCTGTATCTGTGGTGAATGTTGCTTCTCTCTATTCAGCTGTCTTGGGTTCTTCAGGTGCAATTGTAAAAACAGAAATGAATTTCCTTGGCTAGAAAGATACTGCAATAATCACAAGTAGGAAATACCAATTTTGCAGGGATTCTGATGTTTGCAACTTGACAAGGCAGAGAGCTTCAGAAGTGGCATAGATGGATATTTGCAGAAACTAGGTGTTCAGCATTACAGTACATTGGGGGCTCTTTCCCTGTGGGGGTCAACTACTCAGATAATTGTACCTCCATAGAAGGGGCTGTTCTCTCCTATAGACTGCCACACAGGACGATTCCCAGTACTTACAAAGCATGCTATATTTGTCTCCAAAATTTTTTTAAAAAAATTCTGACTGTCATAAAATGTGTTGCATACAGAATTGATATGTCTGAATTTCTTGATATTGATATTTTCATTAAATTAGTTTCTCATGTCTATCAACTTTTAAAATTATAATCATGGGAAAAGTTATTTTTGTAACAATGAAAATCAAAGTAAAGGAATATTTTCTTTTTATGAAGGAAATAATACACTGAGTTATCAGTAGCTTACCATTTTGGAAATTTAAGGCTTTTATAAGCATTCTTAGGTAAAATTATTGGATGTTCATGAAAACTACTGAGGTGTAAGGTAGAGAACAGACTTAGCAGGTGACTACACTTGGACCTGAATTCCAGTTGTCACCTTGTACATCTATGACCTTGAAAAACTCACTTAGATTCTGAGTCACTATTCCATATCTATTAAGGTTAAGATGCATACTGAGTTTTGTGATGTCCTTTTGTTAGGTAATTTATATACTGGGTGCTTACTTTATATCAGTCATTTTGCTGAGCTCCAAATAGCTCTCATTTAAAGCTCATTTGTAGAAGCTGCAGCTGCTGGCTTATAGGATCTCTGTGATGGTCTGTTATTTCTTTACTGAAAATTTCCCTCATGCATGATTCAGGTTCTATGCTTCTTTTCCGATTTGCAGATAAGAATTTAAAGACATTTAAGCATTTTGTTCCATCATAGAGCCAATACTCTGAGGTCTGGATCATGGTGATCTCACCTGCTTCCTTCTAAGCCAACTGCTAATCAAAGCACATGTCACCAAGTGAAGTGCTCCATTCATTATCTATCATATATAACCTACTAAATGATGTTTACCTCTTTTGTTGGAAATAGCTATTTCCAATCTATACTTCTGCAGAACACTTGTGCCCAATGAACTCAATTAAGGTGTCCACCGATATAATAGTATTACTTTTGAATCAATTCATAAAGATCATTTGATGAAGAATTAACCTGGTATACACTTTACATTTTCAACACTAGGCACCTCCTGAAAGTGCTAGAGGAAGTTAACAGATGATGGAATAAACAAATCACTAATAAATTAGGATTACCCAAAAATATCAGGAACAAATGAATGTATTTACATGAATAACAGACACATGGTTACAATCTGATATCCTATAAATAATATTTATTAATATTCTCTAGTAATTATGAGGTGATGTTACATACACCAGTACTTCATACATTCTGGAAAAATGTCATGAGTTCCAGTGACTCTGCTTTCAGAAGAGTTAATTGAGTCCTGGATGTCTACATTTCTGATGGGAGAGGTTGAAGCAAAAGTGTCATTACTGAAAGCATCCTCTTGATTTTACTGGTTCTTGATTTGAAAACTTCAATTTTTCCTATTCTCTGGAAAAATAGATATTAGAAACTCAAATTTGCTTAAGGTTTGACTGATTTCCTTTATTTAATCAAGCCTCTGCTTTTAGACTGTGATGAAACTTGTCTAGGAATTGGGCAATTCTGATCCAACTCTGTGCTAATGTGCCTGAGAAGTAGCAGATGGTGGCTCAAAAGCACTTGAGTTCTATTACCATGTGGGAGACAAAGGGAGTTCCTGACTCCTGTTTTCGGCTTGGCTCAGTCCAAGCTGTCATGACAATTTGGTGAATGAGCCAGTAGAAGGAATACCTTTCTCTCTCTCTCTCTGTGATATTCTGCCTTTTAAATAAATAAATATTTTTTAAAAAGAAATAAAACTACTATATCCTAAAAGACTTTGCATCATGAATTTCATTCACAACTGAAAATTCTACGATTAATATGTGTCATAATATAGACTTTGACCTAGAGTGGTCAAAGAAGAAAAATGTTGAAAAACCTACATAACATAATTTCTAGTTTTTTAAGAGATTCATTTATTTATTTGGAAGTGAGAGTTACAGAGAGAGAGGAAGGAGACACACACACACACACACACACACAGATCTTCCATCTGCTGGTTCATTCCCCAAATGGCTGCAAGGGATGGGGTTAAGCTAGGCAGAAGCCAGGAGCCAGGAGCTTCTTCCAGGTCTCCCATGTGGTGCAGGGGCCCAAGGAGTTGGGCCATTTTCTTCTGCTTTCCCAGGTCATTAACAGGGAGCTGGATTGGAACTGGAGTATCCAGGACATGATCCAGCACCCATATGGGATGTCAGCCCTGCAGATGGCGGCTTAACCTACTATGCCACTGCACTGACTCCCACACAACATAATTTCAATGATAAATATAAAGTGCTGAGAATCAAGGTAGTGTGGTATTGGCACTAATCTAAATAAGTAGATCAGTCAAATTCTCTCACAAGGTGTCTAGTGAAAACAGGGCAGAAGCACCATCTTTTAAATTTTTTTTTGACAGGCAGAGTTAGTGAGAGAGAGGGACAGAGTGAAAGGTCTTCCTTCCATTGGTTCACCCTCCAAAAGGCCACTACAGCCGATGTACTGTGCTGATCTGAAGCCAGCAGCCAGGTGCTTCCTCCTGGTCTCCCATGTGGGTGCAGGGCCCAAGCACTTGGGCTATCCTCCACTGCCTTCCCAGGCCATAGCAGAGAGCTGGACTGGAAAAGGAGCAACCGGGACAGAACCGGCGCCCCAACTGGGACTAGAACCTGGGGTGCCAGCGCTGCAGGCAGAGGATTAGCCTAGTGAGCTGTGGTGCCGGCCAGAAGCACCATCTTAATAAGACATATAGAGGCTTCTGTGGCCTGCACATGACTAGGGGATTTTATCTGATGGATAAATATGTGGTCTCCTCTAACTTTGAGTCTGGTCTGGAGGGCTGGCAGTAGGCAGGGTACCCATTTAGGCATGTGAAGTGCTCCCCTCTTTTCACTCTGTTGAGGTGCCCAGATGTGACTTGCCAAGTCAGAACACTGATCAACTTCTATTTGGTAGGCCATTGGCTCTGGAAACAGGACAGCTCTCTCTGTGGATGGGGGAGGCATATGGGGCTGAGAGTGAATCTCCCACTACTTGTGACTGTGGGAGGCCTACACGCTGTGACTGTGAGAATTTTGTGACTGTACAGCAGGGCATGGGGTGTGGCTGTATCTTTGGGCGGTCAGAGGTCCAGAGTTCCTTGAGTACCTGGGATGGGTCATGGCAGAGGGTTCTGTGTTCACACTGAGGAGTGCACAGATCCTTGGGGTGGCCTGCATGGGTGTGTTTGTAGTCATAGTCATGGTGGGCTCACCATGACTACTACAGAGAGGGCGTGATGCTGTGGTCATGCAGCTGATGTGATCATACCCTCCTCCTGTGCTGATGGTAGAGGAGATCTACCATGCCTAACCTGGGTGTCACCCTGATTTCTTGCCCACCATTGAGCACTGGCCAGAGCTCCCTGGCCTCACCCTGCACATGCCTCTGATATCCACTGAAGAGGCAGACACTTCACGAAGCCATGGAGGCATATTTCAAAGATAAAAGCCCTCAGAGAAGAAAAACAACAAGTCTTTGCCCAAAAATAAACATAGAAATACAGTAAACATGAACAAAGAAGAAAATATGACTCCCCAAAAGGGACACAACAATACTTTAATATTAGAATGTGAAGACAAAGAGAGTGATAAAATGCTTGAAGAGGAATTCAAAAGCATGATCATGGGGCCAGCTCTGTGGTGTAGCAGGTAAAGCTACCACCTGCAGTGCCAGCATCCCATATGGGCACTGGTTCAAGTCCCAGCTGCTCCACTTCTGATCCAGCTCTCTGCTATGGGCTGGGAAAGCAGTGGAAGATGGCCCAAGTCCATGGGCCCCTGCATCCATGTGGGAGACCTGGAAGAAGTTCCTGGCTTTGGATCGGTACAGCTCTGGCTGTTGTGGCCATCTGGGGAGTGAACCAGCGGATGAAAGACCTCTCTTTCTGTCTCTACCTCTCTCTCTGTGTAACTCTGACTTTCAAGTAAATAAATAAATCTTTAAAAAAATGATCATAAGATTACTCAGAAACAATGAGAAGCATATACATGAATTAAAGAAATCCATATATCATGTGGATGAGAGGTTCTGCTGGGAGATAGAGATTGAAAATAAATCAAACTGAAATATTAGAAATGAAGAATTCAATATGTCAAATAAAAAATGGTGGAAAATCTTAACAGACTTCGTAAAACAGAAGAAAGAATATCTGCGGGGGCTGGTGCTGTGGCACAGCGGGTTAACGCCCTGGCCTGAAGCACTGGAAACCCATATGGGTGCCGGTTCTAGCCCCGGCTGCTCCTCTTCCAATCCAGCTTTCTGCTATGGCCTGGAAAAGCAGCAGAAGATGGCCCAAGTCCTCAAGACCCTGCACCCACGTGGGAGACCTGGAAGAAGCTCCTGGCTCCTGGCTTCAGATCGGCTCAGCTCCGGCTGTTGCAGCCAACTGGGGAGTGAACCAACGGATAGAAGACTTCTCTCTCTCTCTGCCTCTCCTCTCTCTGTGTATCTCTGACTTTCAAATAAATAAATAAATCTTAAAAAAAAGAATATCTGCACTAGAAGAGCGTTTGGGAAAATAGAAGGAGATCCCAAATGCTCAAATTTTTCTATCTTTTGGAGATTGGGCAAGATGGCGGAATAGGAAGGGAGCACAGATAGTCCAGGGAGAGACAGTTTAATAAAAGTGGAGATACTGCAGGTTCAAGGAAGAGTAGGGGAAGAAACAGCAGAAGAAATTCTTCCGGAACGAGTGATTCACAGTGGACCTGCATGGAGAGCGTGGGAGCCCACAGTTCGGGACACCAGCGGCAGACTCAACACACGTCAGCGCTGGAACGCGAGGTGAGCCGAACCTCAATAGCCCGAGACACCGGCAGGCAAGCGGAAAGAGGAGACTAGAGGGAACGACCCCGTGGGGAAAAGTTTACCAGGCTAACTAGAAGAGAGAGAGAGAGAAGAAAAAAGTGACTGATACGGACATGGGTTTCTCTCTCTCCGCTCACCTCTCAAAGGCGAGCAAGACAAAGAGCAGGCACCATCTTGGACATACGTCATAAGCAGAGCGACCTCAGGTCTGCACCGGCCCTGAGCCTAGCAGAACAACCTGACTCTGGGCGGGGCGAATTAACAGGAGATTAGGACCTAGTAAATTTGTGGTGCTACTGAACTGAGACTGTGAAAAAAGAGACGGTGGGGGAGAGAACTCACGAAATTCACGTGAGCACTCTCCAGAGACGCTACAATTGGGTAACTTTGGCAACCCAGTGGGAGACTGAAGGAGAATTTGAGCCCACTCTGAGGGCTGAACAGATTCCCTGTGTGGTCCTCGGGAAAGAGATTCCAATCTCTGGCTCCTATGGGTATATTATTTGCCTGCTAACTACCTCCAACTTCGTTCAGCTGTGCGGAATTACTTCCCTTTTGAATCAAAAAAAGAAAGAAAGAGAGAGAGAGATCGACCATGCCTAACCTGGGAGTGTCACCTTTGGCACACCAAACAGAGCTCTCAGGCCACACCCATCTCAAGCCTCTAAGGCTCCATCAAAAACAGACAGTCCACTTAATCTAGAGTCATAGAATAACAAGAAAAAGCATCACAGTGAAGAAACCAAATATCTCCAATATGCCAAATAACAAACACAAAAACCGAGGTAATAAAAACAAGGAAGTCACTATGACGCCCCCAAATGAAAAAGACACCCCAATTCAAGATTATGAAGATGATGACATAGAAGAAATGCAAGAAGCAGATCTCAAAAAATTGATAAGAACATTAAGAAGTTCTCAAAAACAAATTCTTGAACTACAGAAATCCTTAATGGACAAGATAGAACATCTCTCTCGTGAAAATGAAATATTAAGGAGGAATCAAAATGAAATGAACAACTAGTAGGACATGAAACTGTGATAGTGATGAGAAATCATAATGAAGTGAAGAATTCAATAATCAAATGAAAAACATATTAGAGAGCCTTACGAACAGAATGGGTGAAGCAGAAGAGAGAGTATTGGACTTAGAAGACAGAGAATAGGAAAGGATATAGTCAGACCAAAGAAAAGAAGAGGAAATTAGAAATCTAAAACATATTGTCGGGAATCTTCAGGATACTATTAAAAAACCCAACATTCGGGTTCTAGGAGTTCTTGAAGGCATGGAGAGGGAGAAAGGATTAGAAGGCCTTTTTAGTGAGATATTAGCAGAAAATTTCCCAGGTTTGGAGAAGGACAGAGAAATCCTAGTACAGGAAGCTCACAGAACCCCTAATAAACACGACCAATAGAGATCCTCACCACGACACGTTGTAGTTAAACTCTCCATGGTGAAACATAAAGAAAAGATCCTAAAATGTGCAAGAGAGAAACGTCGGATTACTCTCAGAGGATCTCCAATCAGACTCACAGCTGACTTCTCATCAGAAACCCTACAAGCTAGGAGGGAATGGCGAGATATAACCCAGGTACTAAGAGAGAAAAACTGCCAGCCAAGAATATTATATCCTGAAAAGCTATCATTTGTTAAAGAAGGTGAAATAAAGACTATTCATAGCAAACAGAAATTGAAAGAATTTGTCGCCACTTGTCCAGCCCTGCAAAAGATGCTTAAAGATGTGTTGCACACAGAAACACAGAAACACGGTCATCAGTATGAAAGAAGGTAAAGAAAGGAAACCTCACAGCAAAGGATCACAGGGAATTCAAAGCATATATTAGAAAATATCTTTGGCAAATGGCAGGGCAAAGTTACCACTTATCAATAGTCACCTTGAACGTTAATGGCCTGAACTGTCCAGTTAAAAGACACCGATTGGCTGATTGGGTTAAGGAACAAAACCCATCCATTTTCTGCTTACAAGAAACACACCTTTCCAACAAAGATGCACACAGACTGAAAGTGAAAGGCTGTAAAAAGATATACCATGCCAACAGAAATGCAAAAAGAGCGGGCGTAGCCATCTTAATATCGGACAACATAAACTTTACCACAAAAACTGTTAAGAGAGACAAACAGGGACACTACATAATGATTAAGGGATCAATTCAACAGGACGATATAACAATTATTAATGTATATGCAACTAATTACAGGGTACCGGTTTATTTAAAAGATTTGTTAAGGGACTTAAAGGGAGACTTAGACCCCAATACAATAGTACTGGGGGACTTCAATACTCCACTCTCAGAAATAGACAGATCAATAGGACAGAAGATCAACAAGGATACAGTAGATTTAAACGACACTATAGCCCAAATGGATCTAACAGATATCTACAGAACTTTCAATCCTACAGCTAAAGATTTTACATTCTTCTCAGCAGTACATGCAACCTTCTCTAGGATTGACCACATACTAGGCCATAAAGCAAGTCTCAGCAAATTCAAAAGAATTAGAATCATACCATGCAGCTTCTCAGACCATAAAGGAATGAAGTT
Source organism: Oryctolagus cuniculus (assembly GCF_964237555.1). Taxonomy (NCBI): domain Eukaryota; kingdom Metazoa; phylum Chordata; class Mammalia; order Lagomorpha; family Leporidae; genus Oryctolagus; species Oryctolagus cuniculus. Next base: position 66,863,067 of record NC_091437.1, on the reverse strand, counting down.
GGAAATTAGCAACTCAGGAATCCCTAGAGCATACGCAAACGCATGGAGATTGAACAACATGCTCCTGAATGAACACTGGGTCATAGAAGGAATTAAGAGAGAAATCAAAATTTTTCTGGAAGTAAATGAGGATAACAGCACAACATACCAAAACTTATGGGACGCAGCAAAAGCAGTGTTAAGAGGAAAGTTTATATCAATAGGTGCCTACATCAAGAAATTGGAAACGCACCAAATAAATGAGCTTTCAATTCACCTCAAGGATTTAGAAAACCTACAGCAAACCAGATCCAAATCTGGTAGGAGAAGAGAAATAATTAAAATCAGAGAAGAAATCAACAGGATTGAATCAAGAAAAACATTACAAAAAATCAGCCAAACGAGGAGCTGGTTTTTTGAAAAAATAAACAAAATTGACACCCCATTGGCCCAACTAACTAAAACAAGGAGAGAAAAGACCCAAATCAATAAAATCAGAGATGAAAAAGGAAACGTAACAACAGACACCACAGAAATCAAAAGAATCATCAGAAATTACTACAAGGACCTGTATGCCAGCAAACAGGGAAACCTATCAGAAATGGATACATTCCTGGACACATGCAACCTACCTAAATTGACCCAGGATGACATAGAAAACCTAAACAGACTCATAACTGAGACAGAAATTGAAATAGTAATAAAGGCCCTCCCAACAAAGAAAAGCCCAGGACCAGATGGATTCACTGCTGAATTCTACCAGACATTTAAAGAAGAACTGACTCCAATTCTTCTCAAACTATTCAGAACAATCGAAAAAGAGGGAATCCTCCCAAATTCTTTCTATGAAGCCAGCATCACCTTAATTCCTAAGCCGGAAAAAGATGCAGGACTGAAAGAGAATTACAGACCAATATCCCTGATGAACATAGATGCAAAAATCCTCAATAAAATTCTCGCCAATAGAATGCAACAACACATCAGAAAGATCATCCACCCAGACCAAGTGGAATTTATCCCTGGCATGCAGGGATGGTTTAATGTGCGCAAAACAATCAACGTGATACACCACATTAACAGACTGCAGAAGAAAAACCATATGATTATCTCAATAGACGCCGAGAAAGCATTTGATAAAATACAACACCCTTTCATGATGAAAACTCTATGCAAACTGGGTTTGGAAGGAACATTGCTCAATACAATCAAAGCAATCTATGAAAAACCCACGGCCATGTCATTAGTCCCAGTGATCAATTTCTGTTCACAATTGATCATAATGATAGGACTAAGAACCAAAGGAATCACATAAACAAGAATAGTGTCTGCAAATACTAGCTGATAGAATAAAAAAGGGAGAGAATGATCCAACATGGGAAGTGAGATACACAGCAGACCCATAGAATGGCAGATGTCCTAAACAGCACCCTGGCCTCAGAAGCAGTCCTTTAGGTTTTAGATATGGCTAAAAAGCCCATGAGAGTATTTCAGGCATGGAAAGCCAAGACACTCCGGAAAAAAAAAAAAAACGAAATGAAAGAACTCCGCAAGTGATATCACAGTGGAAAGAACGGGTCTTCAAAGAAGGAGGTACCTTTCTCTGAAGGGAGGCGAGAACTTCCACTTTGACCATGGCCTTGTCCAAAAATTATCAGAGTCAGTGAACTCAGGGGGCTTCCCTAGCCTTGGCAGCTCATGACAAGAGCCTAGGTTGATTACTGATGCCATAAACAAGAGTGTGAATTTGTTAAGTCAACAACAGGAGTCAGTGTGCACTTACTCCTCATGTAGGATCTCTGTCTTTAGTGTGCTGTACATTGAGATTTAACACTATAACTAGTACTCAAACAGTATTTTTCACTTTATGTTTCTGTGTGGGAGCAAACTGTTGAAATCTTTACTTAATGTATGCTAAACTGATCTTCTGTATATAAAGAAAAATGAAAATGAATCTTGATGTGAATGGAAGGGGAGAGGGAGTGGGAAAGGGGAGGGTTGCGGGTGGGAGGGACATTATGTGGGGGAAGCCATTGTAATCCATAAGCTGTACTTTGGAAATTTATATTCATTATATAAAAGTTAAAAAATTTTTTTTTTCTGTCTTTGATCTAAACCATCTTGTGTACTTCCTGCACTCCAGCCCAGGTCCTATTGACTTCCAAAGTTTCCACTAGAGGTCAAGAACCAGAGCCTAAATCTACCTTCTATGTCCGCAGCTCCAACTCTTCTTCATTGTCTCACCTCCCCCTCCCTCCCAGGAATTTCAACTTTATCTTAGAACCTGGCCTTGTCCAAAGTCTACTCTCCCTGTCTTATCAATGATCCTCCTGCAAGTTTGGGAATGGCTCCACACTTTCACTCTCAAGCCCTTGTCCTCCAACTGGTCTTTTGCCCCTCCCTCTCTTGTTCCAGTTTTACCCTAAGAATAGCAAAGGAGTGGTAATCCTATCCTTTTGAGCTCCCTGCTTATTGAGAAACAAATTAGGTGTCCCACCCTTCTGATGGCTCTTTCGTTTTATCATGAGCAAGCCAGACAGGAAAATGAGGTTGTTTGACCTCTACTTCTTGTCTTGCCTCTGGCCCACTTTGGGAACTGTCTTGCAGCTGTCTGAACTTTTGTTTCAGAGGCAGTCCTAAGCGGCTGACTATTGACTATGACATCATGGGCCTAAGGTGTTCCTAGGGAAAAAAAAACACAACTGTTACTAGACACTGAATTTGAAGAAATTTCTCTCTTTGAATCTAGGAAGATTCAAAGAATATTGTTTTGTAACTTGCTGAACTTATTTTGCAATTTATTTTACAGGTTTCTGGGTAATCAGTACTCAATGAAACAGAAATGGGTAATTAGAACTTGTTTTAGATGAATTTAATTTTAATTTTAATCGAATTCAGATAGAAATACAATATAATATAATATCAGCATCTTAAGTCATTTGGGTGTAATTGCTAATTTAAATTGGGTAAAGGCAAATGAGATAAATGCATCTAAATGTAAACTTTGGTACTCTCAGCATGCTCAGAAATGCTATTTGGGTTAGTTTAACAAATATGCTTTCATAAACTATCCATGAAAAATAGTTCAGCACTGCTTAAAATAACTCAGGCTGAAATTTGATGTGTTACCTTATTTAAAAATGTTGTCTTAATTTGGAAATTTTAAACAGATTATTTCAAAATGCAAATCAAGGAAATTTGCAGGTGGAAAACATCACAATTATAGAAATGTGCACTTGGTAAGAAAGATTAAGAAGGAAAGAGTGTTCTTGGTAAGGAAGGTTAAGAAGGAAAGAGTTCTTTTGAATAAAGAAAGGACATGGTTTGTAAGAATGATTTCTTCCCGATGGATAGCTTACTCTAGACTGGAATGGAAATAATAGAATGTTTCAAGTAAGTTGAATAGGGTGTGTGGAAGTCACAGAAGGTTATGAAATAAGGAAATTTTAGATACAAAAATTAGAATCTGGTCCTCTGTTAATGCAATGAATTAAAGCAATCTATTATGTTCTCCTAAGTTCTGATTGTTTAAAACAGCTGAGTTTTTTTTATTAAGAGCTATGGTTTATTTAAATAGATGCTTATTCTAAAATATTTGAATAATCACCTTGTAACTAATTGAATTTGGTCTATATTATGTCATGATGTTAAGGGATCTTACTTCAACCAGATATTTTGGATTTTAAGACTTCTTGGCATCCTTGACAGACATTAAAAAAATCAATCAAAATTTCAAAAATTTAGACTTTGACAATTTCCAGATGGGCCCATGGAAATTGTCAAAGACACATGTCTCTCATTTTGTAGAGACAACAACAAATCAGGAACATTTGGGTTATATTAGAAGTACGGTCAAGAAGTGAAGTGGTGCTGAATTTTAAGCTTTGATAATATAAAGTGATACTGATAGAAATATCTGAAAGTTAAGTCTAGTGATCTTGTGTTACTAGACGTGATGGTTATCTTAATGAGAAAGCCCTAGAGGCCTAAAAGAGTTAAAATGGTCTGTAAAATACTACAGTAAGCAAGTGTCTCTTGTTGGTTAATGAGTTTATAATGTTAAACATGGCTATTTAAAGTCTTTTGTCATCCACAGTTCTGTATTGGTTCTGATGGACTTTCCCCAGCCACTTCTATTGTATTCAGTACTTTAGGATGGTTCTGTAAACAGATGAAGTTAATAATGCTCTACAGGTTCCAACTGGAAGAAAGTATGGTTAATTCAGGTTACTAAGAGCAGAAAGTAATTCGAATCAATTGGTAAATTAAAAAACAGTTAAAGACAGCGCTCTGGCCTCAGAATCAGACCTTCAGGCATTTGGATCTGGCTAGAAAGCCCATGAAAGTATTTCAGGCATGGAAAGCCAAGACACTGTGGCAAAAGAATAAAGTGACCTAAATGAAAGATCTCTGTGAGTGAGATCCCAGCGGAAAGTACGGGCCATCAAAGAAGGAGGTACCTTTCTCTGAAGGGAGGAGAGAACTTCCACTTTGACCATGGCCTTATCTAAATAAGATCGGAGTTGGCAAACTCAAGAGGCTTCCATAGCCTTGGCAGCTCATCACAAGAGCCTTGGGTGATTACTGATGTCATAAATAAGAGTGTCAATTGTTAAATCAACAACAGGAGTCACTGTGCATTTACTCCCCATGTAGGATCTCTGTCCTTAATGTGTTGTACTATGAAAATTAATGGTAAAATGAGTCTTCAAACAGTACTTTATATTTTGTGTTTCTGTGTGGGTACAAACTGTTGAAATCTTTACTTAGTATATACTAAGTTGATCTTCTGTATATAAAGAGAATTGAAAATGAATCTTGATATGAATGGTATGGGAGAGGGAGTGGGAGATGGGAGGGTTGCAGGTGGAAGGGAGGTTATGAGAGGAAAACGCTGCTATAATCCAAAAGCTGTACTTTGGAAATTTATATTTATTAAATAAAAGTTAAAAAAACAGTTAAGGAGTTCAAGAAGCTATTACTGAAGCTGCTTTATTGTTCTATCTTTTATGTTATGTTATATGTGTATACATATTGTATGTCTACATGAGAAAATTTATTAAGAGCTTTGTTTTAGTTGGCCTATAGATAAAAGATTGCTCATCAATTTAAAGAGCTGAAATTAATCAAAGATACATTTTGATTCATGTGACCTGAATTTCTGTATTAGATGTTTTAAAATTTGTTGGTAGAAAGAAACTAAAAAACTTTTTATATGTTTTCTCTGATTTGTGGTGTCTAATATATGGGATACCAAAAAAACATATAAGTGAAATTGACATTTTGAGATTTGATTATTGTTTGTAGCCACTGGCTAAACTTCTGAGGAACAGTGGTTTTTCTACTTACTGCTTGTTGAATTCTTTATTTAGTAGAGATTCTTTATTTAGCTTGTGATTATAAAGAAAATTGGAAGTACAGAATTGTAAAAACTAAATAAAAATAAGAAAAGGAGGAGGAAGGGTGGAAGTGAGTGAGAGAGGTTAGGGTGGGAAGTATCATTATGCTCTTAAAACTGTATATATGAAATACATGAATTTGTTCCACTTATAGAAATAAAGCAGTGAAAAAAGAAAAGCAAGCAAAATAATGCAAACAATCAGATCAGTGATGCAGAAACTGAGCCAAACACAAGTTTTCAGTGGATTTTTTGACGTGGGTACCAAAGCATCCTATGCTGAAGCACAGGGGAATGAGGCTATGACCACTGTCTAGCTATTATGGGAATGAGGCTAGGACCATTGGCTAGCTAATATGGGAATGAGGCTTGGACCATTAGCTAGCTAATATGGGAAGAAAATGAACCCCAACCAATATCTCCCAACAAAGGCAGGTTTACAGATGATGTAACCATGAGTAAAATCCAAGCTATTAGGTTCAAGAAGAAAAGATAGATGGATTTGCGGTAAACTTGGAGTAGTCAAGAGTTCTGGTAGAGGTCACAGAAAGCACTAACCCTCAGATTTAGCTAGCATTTACCTGTGCTGACTGATCCAAGAAGTTGACTCACAGTTAAAAATTATCTTTCTCACCCAATCACACTAAAAATTTTGCTAAGAATTCTTTTTTTTAAAGATATATTTATTTGAAAGTCAGAGTTACACAGAGAGAGGAGAGGCAGAAAGAGATGTCTTCCATCCGCTGGCTCACTCCCCACTTGGCCACAGTGGCTGGAGCTTCACTGATCTGAAGCCAGGAGCCAGGAACTTCTTCCAGGTCTCCCATGTGGGTGCAGGTGCCCAAGGGCTTGGGCCATCTTCCACTGCTTTCCCATGCCACAGCAGAGAGCTGGACTGGAAGTGCAGCAGCCGGGTCTTGAACCGGCATCCATATGGGATGTCGGCACTTCAGGCCAGGGTGTTAACCCACTGTGCCCGCAGTACCAGCCCCAAGAATTCTTCTTAATGTGATGTAGTAGCCCAGACCAGCAGAGGCAGCAGTGCAGCATGCACTCTCTCCTGCCTGCCTTCTATCCACCCTTCCTTCTCCCCTTTATGCTTTTCTTCTTCCTCTGCCTGATCGTGGGGCCCCCTTGCCTTCCTGTCTCTGGCCTTCCTGCCATTCCTCTTCCTTTTCACTCCCCCTTCCCTTATTCTCATCCCCATCACCTCAAGCCTGCAGTTTTTGACTGTCACCCTCATTCAGTGACTAAAGATGACCAAAGTCTAACTCCCAAGAACACTGCTCAACATGGACATTGGTGTGACTGAAGGTGGATTCAATGTCACTCTCACCATCTGATTGGTATGCATGGCAAGGAAGTTGGCAGTAGGGTTGGAAAGAAAGGAGAACTTGTTAAGAAGAAGTGCAAGGAGAGTGGTGCACACATCAACATCTCAGAAGGGAACTGTCCTGAGAGAATTATCATTTTGGCTGGACTCACTACTGCTATTTTCTTTCTTTCTTTCTTTCTTTCTTTCTTTCTTTCTTTCTTTCTTTCTTTCTTTCTTTCTTTCTTTCTTTCTTTCTTTCTTTTTTTGACAGGCAGAGTGGACAGTGAGAGAGAGACAGAGAGAAAGGTCTTCCTTTGCCGTTGGTTCACCCTCCAATGGTCGCCGCGGCCGGCGCGCTGCAGCAGGCGTACCGCGCTGATCCGATGGCAGGAGCCAGGTACTTCTCCTGGTCTCCCATGGGTTGCAGGGCCCAAGTACCTGGGCCATCCTCCACTGCACTCCTTGGCCACAGCAGAGAGCTGGCCTGGAAGAGGGGCAACCGGGACAGAATCCGGTGCCCCGACCGGGACTAGAACCCGGTGTGCCGGCGCCGCTAGGCGGAGGATTAGCCTGTTGAGCCACGGTGCCGGCTGTTACTGCCATTTTCAAAGCCTTTTCTATAATTATTGACAAACTGGAAGACACGAATAGCTCTATGATCAATAGCACAGCTGCCAGTAAACCTCAGGGTTCCCTGAGACTGGTGGTCCTTGCTTGTCATTGTGGCTCTCTCATTGGAAAAGATGATTGCAAGACCAGGAAATCTGAGAGAGTATAGGGACTCAAGTGCAGATGGCAAGGGATAAGCTTCCCAACTCAACTGAGGGGCATCACTCTTGCTGGCGTTACATAGTCCAGCATTGAGAGTGTCAAGCAGATCTGCATGGTCACGTTGGATTCCCTGTCAAGGGTGGGACCATCCCATTCCAGTCCAAGTCACCAGTTCTCTGGCCATCTGCAATTGTCAGGACAGGTATAGCTCAGGCAGTGACAATGTGAGCTTTCCCTATGCCACCCAGTCCATGTACCTTAACCCTGACCTGGAGGAACCACCCCTAGAGGCCTATACCATTAAAGGACCATAGGCCATTCCACAGCCAGATTTGATCAAGCTGCAGGTAGTCAGCAATGCAACAGTTGCATTTTACCATCATGCATGGCATCTCCAGATTCATTGCAGGTCTGGATGCATTTGCTCAAACTGCTTCTCATGAACGCACCATTCCAAATGATTTGATTGCCTACTTAACCGAGTGTCAAGGTACCAAAATTAGTCATCTCTGTCAGATGTCTGGATCTATTGAGAAGCAAAATACTGGATCTGGTGCCAGCATTAGCTTGGCTCAGTTGTCAGACTTTCCTTTTGAGTTGAGTGGCATGGGGAGCTGCAGGACCAATGCAGATTCATCCATATCCCCTTCTTGCTGTTCACCACCACCCACCACCCTCTGTGTAGTTTACAAAAGTTATCAATTCTAGGTTAAAATAGTTATAAATCTCCAGTTTCCATTCACTTTATTGTCAACCTGTGAGTTTTTAATTAAGGCATTTTAATTCTTTTAAAAATATGGCATAGTATTTAAAAATTCATCTCAAATAATGTAGATGTAAATATTGCCAAGAGCACACTGAAAAGGAAGAATAAGAAGGGAGAACTTTTGAACTGAAATGGGTATTAAAATAGTGTATATTTTATAGATAAAAAAGTTAAAGTAGTGGAGTACTGATGCACGAAGCAGACTATGCAATGGAACAGAGTAAAAAGCCTAGAAACAAACAAAACAAAACAATAATCTAAGAACTTGATATAAAATAAAGTGTCATTCTAACCTAGTGCTAAATAATGAAATGCATGCAACAAGTGAATAACCATTTTAAAAGAAATCCTAAGCATTACATCATGCTCCATAATAAAGGATTGACTGGAGATTCAACTGGAGAAAATAACAGAAAAAAATGAAAATGTAAGTAATCTAAACTGTGGTTTATCTTCAGTGTACGCTTGTTGGATACCCTGTTATATGTACTAACCAATGTAAATGTACTCACCAATGTAAATGTAAGTAAAATGAAAAGTAAAATGTAAATAAGTGAAAAGTAAATGTAATCTGGGCCAAAGAAGAAAGGTAGAAGTCATTTTCTTCTGGAAAATGTGCATTGGTTTCTCCTCATGAGCTTATATTTGATGAGAAACATGGCCATACTCTTGAAATCACGAAAATAACCTTTTGTAGTTGCATTTGCTAGATTCCTAAGGAGACCAGCTGGAGCCCAGAGGAGTTTAGAGATTGGAAACTTCAGAATCCTAATGTTTCACTCTACCAATAGCCTCAGTTGAGCGTAACAGTTGCTTCCCTACAGGCAAAGGTCTCTCCTTCGCTCACTCGCTCCTAACTCGACCCCTCAACATCCTATTTGGGACGCCAGGGCCTAGCACATGCGCTGGACGTCCAAGGCCCACAAGCCTTGTGCCCGCGCAGCTGCGCAGCGCGTTGAGGGGTTCTTGTGTTTAACGGGTTCCTTCGCTGCCGTTACAGAGACGTTGGGACGAGACGGGCGGTGAATAGCCCACATAGCCCTCTGTAGCCTCCGCAATGAAAAGTATTTTCACCTGGGCGGGTAAGAAGCACAGGTGGCTCTTGAGGGGCTCCGTCGGATGTGAAAATAGTTTAGGGCTTCAGTCCCAGTTGGGCTATCACATCCGAGACAAGGATCTCGGGCAGATCCACAAAGCCGCTTGCGCTGGCGACGTAGCCAGGGTGCAGCAGCTGCTGGCGCTGGGGAAGAGCAGAGTAAACGCCAGGGACAAGAAGAACAGGTAAGGAGACGCGCAGCCGGGCCGGGCCCCTGGGTGCCCACCGTCTTTCCGAGCGACGGAAGCAAAATCAGAACTTGAGATGGTGTTGCGGCCGCTGCTGCTTCCCCGAGAGTTGTACTGGCCATTTACAGCGATGTAACGAACAGAATTAACTCCAGATCTCGGTTTATCTTCAGTGTACTCCTGTCCGATACCCCGTTGTATGCAAAACCAAAACCAAACCAAAACAAGCAAAAAAACTAAACAAAAAACCCCCGAGAATTTAAAAGTTTTGAGTTACACACATGCCTCCTACTTAATGTTGTGATAATACCAGCTTGTAGTGAACAAAGATGTGTCTTTCTAGGTACAAAAATATGGTATTAACTTCCAGAAATTAATCATTTACTGATAGTTGAAAGAACAAATAAATGAGTGGAACTGAGTAAGGTATCCGGAAACACCAAAATGTATGAGGATTTACAACTTGATTCTGTATGTATGTGTTTCTGGATTGGCATATTCTTTATAATATATTTATTTAAAATTAATTGCATAAAGGAAACAGATTTCATGTTTTTGTATATGCAGCTTTATGAACATAATGATATTTCCCACTCTACTCTCCCTCTCCCCCTTGCTCATACCTTCCTTCATCCTTTTCTAATTTTCTTTAATTTTTGCCACGACATACTTTGAATTTAATTTATAATCACAAGCTTAACCCTCCACTAAATAAGGAATTTGACAAGTAGTAAGTAGAAAAACCACTGTTTCTCAGGAGTATAGTCAAGGGCTGTAAACAATAATCAAATCTCAAAATGTCAGTTTCACTTACATCTTTTGTTTGTATTCTGTACATTAGATACAACAAATCAGAAAACATATGATATCTTTTTGGTAGTGGCTTATTTCTCTAAGCAGTTGTATCAATTTTGTTGCAAAAGGTAGGATTTCTTATATTTTTATGGCTGAGTAGTATTTCATCATATACATATACCACATTTTCTTTATCCGTTCTTCAGTTGATAAACATCTGTGTTGATTCTATATCTCTGCTATTGTGAGTTGAGCTGCTCTAAACACGGGGGATTACTGATAACATTCCAAAGAGTAGAATGGCTGAGCCATATAGTAGATCTATTTTCAGATTTCAGAAGCATCTCCATACTGTCTTTCATAATGTTTATACTAGTTTATATTCCCAACAGTGTATTAGGGTATGCTTTTCTGCACATCCTCACCAGCATTTGTTATGTTTTGATTTTTGGATGATATCCATTCTAACTGAGGTGGGGTGAAACCTCATTGTGGTTTTTATTTGCATTTCCCTGATGGAGAGTGATCCTGAGCATCTTTTCAGTATCTGTTGGCCATTTGTATTTCAATCTTTGGAAAATGCCTGTTCATATCCTTAGCCCATTCCTTAACTGGATTGTTTTCTTTGTTGTGTTTGAGTTTCTTGGGCTCCTTTTCTATATATTTTGAATATTAATCCTTTGTCAGATGTATAGACTGCAAATATTTCCCCTGTTCTGTTGGTTGCCTCTTTGTTGCATGTTTCTTATTGGTGTGCTGAAGCTTCTTAGCTTGATATAATTACATTGGTGTGGTTTTTGCTTTTACTGCATGTGCTCCTGGAGTGTTATCCAAGACATCCTTACCTATCCCAACATCTTGCAGTGGTTACCTTGTGTTTTCTTCTAGTAATTTGATGGTTTCAGGGCTTAGGTTTAGATCTTTGATTCGTTGTGTGTTGATTTTTGTCTAGGGTATAAGATAGGGGTTCTGTTTTATACTTCTGCATGTGGAGATTCAGTTTTCCCAAAACCATTTCTTGAGAGACTGTTCTTTCTCCAGGGAGTGATTTTAGCTCATTTGTCAAAGATTATTTTTTTGTAGATGCATAGATTAATTTCTAGGGTCTCTAATTTGTTCCGTGGATCTACATGTCTATAATTGTCCTGGTACCAGACTGTCTTGATTCTAACTGCCCTATAATATGTCTTGAAATCAGGTGTTGTGATGCCTCCTGCTTTTTTTTTTTTTAAAGAATTATTTATTTTATTTAAAAGTCAGAGTTACATAGAGAGAGAAGGAGAGGCAGAAAAAGAGAGAGAGAGAGAGAGAGAGGTCTTCCATCTGCTGTTTCACTCCCCAATTGGCCGGAGTTATGCTGATCTGAAGGCAGGAGCCAGGAGCTTCTTCCTGATCTCCCACATGGGTCTCCAAGGACTTGGGACATCTTGTACTGCTTTCCCAGGCCATAGCAGAGAGCTGGATCAGAAGTGGAGCAGCCAGGACATGAATTGGCAGCCATATGAGATGCTGGCACTGCAGGTGGCGGCTTTACTCACTATTCCACAGCGCTGGTCCCTCTTACTTTGTTTTTATTATTTTATATTGCTTTAGCTTTTCGGGGTCACTTGTGATTCATATGAATTTTAGGGTAGTTTTTGTCTAGATCTGATGAGAATATCTTTGGTAAGTTGATTGGGATTGCATTGAATCTGAATTGCTTTGGATGCTATGGACATTTTAATGGTATTCTTCCAATCATCAGTATGGAAGACTTTTCCATTTTTTGTGTCTTTTATTTCTCTCCTTATTCCTTTGTAATTTTCATTGTAGAGACCTTTCACATCCCTGGTTAAATTTATCCCAAATTATTTGAATATTTTTAGTAGCTATTGTGAATAGACTGATCTTCTTTCTCAGTGAAGGCATTGTTTGTATGTACAAACAATGATTTTTATGTGTTGATTTTATATCCTGAAACTTTGCCAAACTCTCTTCTGAGATCTAATAATCTCTGAGTTGCAGACTTTCAGTTCCCTTCTATATATATATATCATGTCATCTACAAACAGGGATAATTTAATTTCCTCTTTTCCCATTTGTATCCCTTTGATTTGCATTTCTTGTCTAGTGGCTCTGGCAAAAGCTTCCAGACCTATATTGAACAGTAATGGTGAAAATGGACAGCCTTGTCTGGTTTCAGATCTTAGTGGAAATACTTCCAGCTTTTCCACATTCAAAATGATGCTGGCTATGGGTTTGTCATAGATTTCCTTGATTGTGTTGAGGCATGTTCCTTTTATACTCAATTTGCTTAAGGTTTTAATCATGAAAAAATGATGTATTTTTTCAAATGCTTTCTCTACATCTATTGAGATAATTATATTTTTATTCTTCAGTTTGTTAAAGTGATGTATCACATTTATGAATTTGCATATGTTAAGATTTCTCTGCATCCCAGGAATATAAATTACTTGGTCCAATTGGATGATCTTTTTATGTGTTGTTGGATTCTATTAGCTAACATTTTGTTGATGATTTTTACATCTATGTTCATCAGAGGTATTGGTCTCTAGTTCTCTTTCTTTGTTGGATCTATTTCTGATTTTAAAATTAAGGTGAAACTGAATCTGTTGCCATAGGAGTTTTATGGGATTCCGTACCTTTCAGTAGTTTTGTATAGGTCAAGAAGAGTTGGAGAGGATTTCCAGAAGGAAGAATAGTGAAAGGATGTATTGCTTTAGGCTAAGGGAAAATAATACCAAAAAGAGAGGAGGAAACGCATTCCCTGGGGAGACTTGGAGAGAAATCTGCAGTGGAAATTCCACAGAAGGAAGAGGGACACTGGAGGCTGTGGGTTTGCAGCAACAAGCGCAGACACAACACTCAATCACCACAGCTAAAAGCTGAATGAAGCACCAGCTCTGGAGAATGAGACATTAGAGATGTAGCACGTCCAACTTGTGTGTCACCATGGATACTTGCCCCAGCACTGACCAGAGCTCCCAGGCCACATCCAGCACATACCAATGGGTATTCATTGATAGGGCAGACACTCCACTAAGAAACAGAGGCATAGTTCAAAGATAAAAATGACCAGAGGAGAAAACCAATAAGCATTTCCACAAATGCCTAAACTAAACACAGAAATTCAATAAGCAGGAATAAGGAGGACAAAATAACTCCCCCAAAGGAGCACAACAAAACTTCAGTATTAGAATCTGGAGGTGAAGAGGTTGATGAAATTCCTGAAAAAGAATTGAAAAGATTAAAGATTAATCATAGGATTACTCAGAAGCAGTGAGAAGCAAATTCACAAGTTAAAGAAATCCATACATTACATGGAAGAGAATTGTTACCGTGAGATTGAGATATTGAAGAGAAATCAAACTGAAATATTAGAAATGAAGAATTCAATATGTCAAAAATACAGTAGAAATCCTTAACTATAGACTTGGTGAGGAATAAGAAAGAATATCAGAGCTATATGGCAAATTTCTGGAAATTTCTCAGATCAAAAAAAAAAAAAAAGAAATTAGAAAAATTAAAAAACAGTGGTGGAGATTTATAGGATACTATCAGATGACCCAACATATGTGATTTAGGAGTTCCTGAAGGTGGGGAAATAGAGAATGGATTAGAAGGCCTATTCAGTACAGAATACTTCCCTAATTTGAAGAAAGGAATGTCCAAGTACATGAGGCACATATAACTACTAATAGATGTGACCAGGAAAGATCTTAATCATGATGCATTGTGGTCAAACTTTCAGTAGTAAAACATAAAGAAAAGATTCTACAATATGCATGAAAGGAATGCCAGATTATCAGATTACTTTCAGAGGATCTCCAGTTAGACTTACAGCTTACTGCTAGTCAGAAATCTCACAGATTAGGAGAGAATGGAAAAACACTGTCCAAGGCTGTATACTGTATACTGTATACTGCAAAGTTCTCATTTATGAATGAAGGTGAAATAAAGACCTTCCTCAGTTCCCTTCTATATATATCATCTTGTACTGGAGAGAATTTTTCACTTCTCTGGCCTTATAAAAGATGCTTAAAGGTGTGCTGCACACAGAAACACAGAAAGATAGTCATAATTGAAAGAATGTGAAGGCAGAAAACCTCTCAGCAAAGTACAAAGGAAATCCAAAGCAAGCAATAGGAATATTAATGAAAAATGGCTAAGATAATTTTTCAGTTATCAATAGAATAGAATAGAATTTATGCTTGAATGTAAATGGCATAAATTCTCCAATTAATGGATACAGACTGACTGAGTGGGTTAAAAAATAAGACTCATCTATTTGCTTCCTACAAGAAACATACCTCACAAAGAAAGATATACAAAGACTGAAAGTGAAAGGATAGAAAAAGATATTCCATGTTAATGGACAGCAGAAATGAAGAGGTATAGTTATCCTCATATCAGACAAAATAGACTTTAAGATGAAGACTGCTAAAAGAGACAAGGGCACCGTGTAATGATTAAGGGATCAATTCAACATGAATATGTGACTATAGTAAATGATTATGTACCCATTGCTAGGGCACCTGGAAATTTAAAACAAATGGTAATAAATTTAAATAGAGGCCGGCGCCGTGGCTCACTAGGCTAATCCTCCGCCTAGCGGCGCTGGCACACCGGGTTCTAGTCCCGGTCGGGGCGCCGGATTCTGTCCCGGTTGCCCCTCTTCCAGGCCAGCCCTCTGCTGTGGCCAGGGAGTGCAGTGGAGGATGGCCCAGGTGCTTGGGCCCTGCACCCGCATGGGAGAACAGGAAAAGCACCTGGCTCCTGGCTCCTGCCATCGGATCAGCGCAGTGCGCCGGCCGCAGCGCGCTGGCCGCGGCGGCCATTGGAGGGTGAACCAACAGCAAAGGAAGACCTTTCTCTCTGTCTCTCTCTCTCACTGTCCACTCTGCCTGTCAAAAAAAATAAAAAAAAAATTTAAATAGAGACCTAGACCCCAATACAATAGTAATGGGGGGCTTCAACACCCCATTTTCACCAGTGGACAGATCGATTAGACAGGAAATCAACAAAGAAACAACAGAGCTAATTGACACTATGGACCAAATGAACCTAACTGATATCTATGGAACTTTTCACCCCACAATTGCAGAATATGCATTCTTCTCATCAGTGCATGGAATTTTCTCTAGGATAGACGATATGCTAGGTCATAAAGCAAGTCTCAGCAAATTCAAAAAAATTGAAATATTACCATGTATCATTTCTCACCAGAATGGAAAGAAAATGGAAATTAACAACTCAAGAATCTCTGGAACATATGTAAATATGTGGAGACTGAACAACATGTTCTTTTAAAAAAAAAACTTTAATAAATATAAATTTTGAAAGTACAATTTTTGGGTTATAGTGGTTCCCCCCTTAACCACCCTCCCACCCGCAACCATTCCATCTCCTACTCCCTCTCACATCCTATTCTTAAGATTCATTTTTAGGCTGGTGCCGTGGCTCACTAGGCTAATCCTCCGCCTTGTGGCGCCGGCACACCGGGTTCTAGTCCCGGTCAGGGCACCGGATTCTGTCCCGGTTGCCCCTCTTCCAGGCCAGCTCTCTGCTGTGGCCAGGGAGTGCAGTGGAGGATGGCCCAGGTACTTGGGCCCTGCACCCCATGGGAGACCAGGAGAAGTACCTGGCTCCTGCCATCGGATCAGCGTGGTACGCCCGCCGCAGCGCGCTGGCCGCGGCGGCCATTGGAGGGTGAACCAATGGCAAAGGAAGACCTTTCTCTCTGTCTCTCTCTCTCTCTCTCACTGTCCACTCTGCCTGTCAAAAAAAAAAAAAAGATTCATTTTTAATTATCTTTATATACAGAAGATCAATTTAGTATAAACTAAGTAAAGATTTCAACAGTTTGCACCCACATAGACACACAAAATATAAAGTACTGTTTGAAGACTCATATTACCGTTAATTCTCAGTACAACACATTAAGGACAGAGATCCAACATGGGGAGCAAGTGCACAGTGACTCCTATTGTTGATTTAACAATTGACACTCTTATTTATGATTTCAGTAATTACCCAAGGCTCTTGTCATGAGCTGCCAAGACTATGAGGCTATGGAAGCTTCTTGAGTTCACAAATTCGACCTTATTTAGACAAGGCCATAATCAGAGTGGAAGTTCTCTCCTCCCTTCAGAAAAAGGTACCTCCTTCTTTGATGGCCCATTCTTTCCACTGGGATCTCACTCAGAGAGATCTTTCATTTAGGTCATTTTTTGCCACTGTGTCTTGGCTTTCCATGCCTACATCTTGTTCTTGAATGAATAGTAGGTCATAGAAGAAATCAAAAGGGAAATAAAATTTCTGGAAATGAATGAAGATGACAGTACAACATATCAAAAACTTGTGGGATACAGCAAAATCAATGATTTATTAAAAAGATTTATTTATTTTACTTGAAAGTCAGTGTTACACAGAAAGAGGAGAGGCAGAGACAGAGAGGTCTTCCATCCAATGGTTCACTCCCCAATTGGCCGCAGTGGCCGGAACTGCACCAATCTGAAGCCAGGAGCCAGGAGCTTCTTCTGGGTCTCTCACAAAGGTGCATCTTCTACTGCTATCCCAGGCCATAGAAGAGAGCTGGATTGGAAGTGGAGCAGCTGGGACTCGAAGCAGCACCCATATGGGATACCGGCACTTCAGGCCAGGGTGTGAACCCGGTGCACCACAGTGCCAGCCCCAAAAGCAATTTTTTTTAATTTAATTTTTAAAATTTTACTTAAGCTATGCAACTTTTACCTATTTAATACACACAGACTTAGTGACACTTTCCACCATTCCCTCTCTCCTGCTCATACTCTCATCTTTCCTCCTGTGCACACTCTCATCTTTCCTCCTCCTTCCTCTCTTAATTTTTATAATGATGTACTTTCAGCATATTTTATATTCATAAGATTAGCCTTACACCAAGTAAAGAGTTCAACAAATAGTAAGAAGAAAAAAACACTGTTTCTCAAGAGTAGAAACAAAGGCTATAAACACTCTTGATTCTCAAAATGCCAATTTCACTCCTATACATTATGTTTTGGGTATTCTGTTAGTTACCACGGATCAGGGAAAACATATGGTATTTGCCTTTTTAAGAGGAAAGTTTATAGCAATTAGTGTCTAGATCAATAAATTGGAAAGTAACAAATAAATGAGCTAACAGTGCATCTGAGTGACCTAGAAAAACAACGAACCAATCCTAAATTTAGTAGGGGGAAAGAAAGAATTAAATTTAGAGAAGAAATAAAAAAATTGAAATAAAAATTACAAAAATTACAAAAGATCAGTGAAATGATAGAGCTTTTCTTGAAAAGGTAAACAAAGTTGATATGCCATCAACTCAGCTAACCAAGAAAAGAGGGAGAAGATGCAAATTAATAAAATCAGAGATGAAAAAAAATGTAATAGTGGATATCACAAAAATCACAAGACTTATCAGGAATTACTATGGACAAGCTATATGCCAACAACTTGGAGCATCTAGAAGAAACAGATTTGTGGGCACAAACAATCTGCCAAAAGTGATCCATGAAGACATAGAAAACCTAAATAGACCAATAACCAAAATAGAGATTGAATCAGTAACAAAGACCCTTCTAACAAAGAAAAGCCCTTGACCAGGTGGCTTCAGTGCTGAATTGTACCAGACTTTAAAAGAAGAGCTAATTCAAATTCTTCTGAAGCTATTCAAAACCATTGAAAGAGAGAATCCTCCCAAACTCCTTCTATGAGGTCACCATCACCTTAATTCCTAAACCAGAAAAAGATATGACAGAGAAAGAGAACTATAGATCAATACCTCTGATGAAAATAGATGCAAAAATAATCCTTAACAAAATACTAGCTAATCCAATCCAACAAGAAAGATCGTTCACCTGGACCTGGTATGCAGGGATGGTTCAACATTTGCAAACAAATTTATATGATACATCACATTAACAAACTGAAGAATAAAAAGCATGATTGCCTAATAGATGTAGAGAAAGCATTTGAAAAAGAAACAACATCCTTTCATTATGAAAACCTTAAGCAAATTGGGTTTTGAAGGAATATTCTTCAACACAAGGCAGATTATGACAAACCCACAGCCAATATCTTATTGAGTGGGGGAAAAGTTGGAAGCATTCCCACTAAGATATGTAACAAGACAAGGATGCCCACTGTCACCATGGCTATTCATTATAGTCCTGGAAGTTTTATCCAGAGGCATTAGGCAAGAGAAAGAAATCAAAGGGATACAAATTGGAAAGGAGGAAATCTAATTATCCCTATTTGCAGATGATGTGATTCTGTATATAGGGGAACCAAAGACTCCACTGAGAGACTGTTGAAACTATAAAAGAGTTTGGTAAAGAGGCAGAATATAAAATTAATACACAAAAATCAATAGCCATTGTATACACAATGCCATGGTTGAGAAGGAACTTCTAAGGTAAATCCCATTCACAATAGCTACAGAAAAATTCAAATACTATGGAATACATTTAAACAAGGAGGTGAAAGATGTCTACAATGTAAATTATCAAACATTAAACAGAGGCAGACACAAACATTGGGAAAATCTTCCATATTCATGGATTGGAAGGCACAACATCATCAACATGTCCATACTACCAAAAAGAATTTACAGTTCAAGGCAATCCCCATCAAAATGCTAATGACACCCTTTTCACATCTAGCAAAAACAATGCACTAATTCATATGGAAAAATGAGACCACGAATAGCTAAAACAATTTTATAGAACAAAAACAAAGACAGAGGCATCACAATACCAGATTTCAAGATATGCTACAGGGCAGTTATAATCAAAATAGCCATTTACTGGCACAAAAATAGACATGTAGAACAGTAGAACAGAATAGCAGCACCCAAAATCAACCCCACATCTATAACCAACTAAACTTTGATGAAAGTGATAAAATAAATCTTGAGAGCAAGGACTATCTCTTCAACAGAAGAGCTTTGAAAATTGGGTATCCATGTGCAGAAGGATGAAACTAAAGTCAACCAAAATGTATCAATGATCTAAATCTATGACCTGATACCATCAAATTACTAGAGGAGAACATTGGTGGAAAACTCTGCAAGCCATTGACAGAGGCAAAGACTTCTTGGCAAAGACTGCAGGAGCACAGGCAATCAAAATCACAATAAAGAAATGGGATTACATCAAGCTGAGAAGCTTCTGCACTGCAAAGGAAACACTCAGCAAAATGAAGAGGCAATGGGAAAATCTTCTGTGTATAAGTAAACAATCAGCTTTAAACACCTTTAAACACCTAAGAATAATTGTGTGTTAATTACATGGCTCAACCAATAGTATTAAGTAGATAAGTATATAAGTAGAACAATCAATACTTTACAGAATGGGAGAAATTATTTGCAAACTATGCAACTGATACAGGATTAATATCCAGAATATACAAAAAGCTCAAGAAACTCAACAAGAAGAAAACGGACAATCCAAGTAAGAAATGGGCAAAAGATTTGAATATTTTTCTTTTTTTATATATATTTTAACTTTTATTTAATGAATATAAATTTCCAAAGTACAGCTTATGGATTACAATGGCTTCCCCCCCCACAACTTCCCTCCCACCCGCAACCCTCCCCTTTCCCTCTCCCTCCCCCCTTCCATTCACATCAAGATTCATTTTCAATTATCTTTATATACAGAAGATCAGTTTATCATATATTAAGTAAATATTTCAACAGTTCGTACCCACATAGAAATATAAAGTGAAAAATACTGTTTGAGTACTAGTTATAGTATTAAATCACAATGTACAGCACATTAAGGACAGAGATCCTACATGAGGAGCAAGTGCACAGTGAGTCCTGTTGTTGACTTAACAAATTGACACTCTTGTTTATGGCATCAGTAATCACGCCAGGCTCTTGTCATGAGTCGCCAAGGCCATGGAAGCCTCTTGAGACCACCAACTCTGATCATATTTAGACAAGGTCATAGTCAAAGTGGAAGTTCTCGCCTCCCTTCAGAGAAAGGTACCTCCTTCTTTGATGACCTATTCTTTTTTTTTTCTTTTTTTAACTTTTATTTAATGAATATAAATTTCCAAAGTACGGCTTATGGATTTCAATGGCTTCCCCCCCATACCGTCCCTCCCACCCACAACCCTCCCCTTTCCCACTCCCTCTCCCCTTCCATTCACGTCAAGATTCATTTTCGATTTTCTTAATATACAGAAGATCAGCTTAGTATACATTAAGTAAGGATTTCAACAGTTTGCTCCCACACAGAAACATAAAGTGAAAAATAATGATTTTTTTTAAATGATGATGAAATCAGATCAGACCTATTGTCATGTTTAATCCCAGTGACAGTCTAGTTGGGAATTGGTAATTTCTTTTTTTTTTTCTATAGAAGATCAGTTTAGTATGCATTAAGTAAAGATTTCAACAGTTTGCACACCCATAGAAACACAAAGTGAAATATCCTGTTTGAGTACTCGTTATAGCATTAAATCTCAATGCACAGCACATTAAGGACAGAGATCCTACATGAGGAGTAAGTGCACAGTGACTCCTGTTGTTGACTTTACCAATTGACACTCCTGTCTATGGCATCAGTAGTCTCCCTATGCTCCAGTCATGAGTTTCCAAGGCTATGGAAGCCCTCTGAGTTCTCCGACTCTTATCTTGTTTAGACAAGGTCATAGTCAAAGTGGAGGTTCTCTCCTCCCTTCAGAGAAAGGTACCTCCTTCTTTGATGACCTGTTCTTTCCACTGGGATCTCACTCACAGAGATTTTTTTAAACTTTTATTTAATGAATATAAATTTCCAAAGTACGATTTATGGATTACAATGGCTTCCCCCACATACCATCCCTCCTACCCACAACCCTCCCCTTTCCCACTCCCTCTCCCCTTCCATTCACATCAAGATTCATTTTCAATTCTCTTTATCTACAGAAGATCAGCTTAGTATACATTAAGTAAGATTTTCAACAGTTTGCTCCCACACAGAAACATAAAGTGAAAAATAATAGATGATTTTTTAAATGATGATGAAATCAGATCAGACCTATTGTCATGTTTAATACCAGTGACAGTCTAGTTGGGAATTGATAATTTCTTTTTTTTTTTTTTTTTTTACAGAGGATCAGTTTAGTATACATTAAGTAAAGATTTCAACAGTTTGCACCCCCCTAGAAACACAAAGTGAAATATATTGTTTGAGTACTCGTTATAGCATTAAATCTCAATACACAGCACGTTAAGGACAGAGATCCTACATGAGGAGTAAGTGCACAGTGACTCCTGTTGTTGACTTTACCAATTGACACTCCTGTCTATGGCATCAGTAGTCTCCCTATGCTCCAGTCATGAGTTTCCAAGGCTATGGAAGCCCTCTGAGTTCTCCGACTCTTATCTTGTTTAGACAAGGTCATAGTCAAAGTGGAGGTTCTCTCCTCCCTTCAGAGAAAGGTACCTCCTTCTTTGAAGACCTGTTCTTTCCACTGGGATCTCACTCGCAGAGATCTTTTGCCAGAGTGTCTTGGCTTTCCATGCCTGAAATGCTCTCATGGGCTTTTCAGCCAGATCCGAATGCCTTTAGGGCTGATTCTGAGGCCAGAGTGCTATTTAGGACATCTGCCATTCTATGAGTCTGCTGAGTATCTCACTTCCCATGTTGGGTCACTCTCCCCTTTATTTATTCCATCGGTTAGTGTTAGCAGGTACTAGACTTGTTTATGTGCTCCCTTTGACTCTTAGTCCTTTCATTATGATCAATTGTGACCTGAAATTGATCACTTAGCCCAGTGAGATGGCATTGGTACATGCCACCCTGATGGCATTGAATTGGAATCCCCTGGTATGTTTTTAAATCTACCATTTGGGGCAAGTCAGCTTGAGCATGTCCCAAATTATACATCTCTTCCCTCTCTTATTCCCACTCTTATGTTTAACAGGGATCACATTTCAGTTAAGTTTTAACACTTAAGAATAACTGTGTATTAATTACAGAATTAAGCCAGTCGTATTAAGTAGAACAGAGAAAAAAAACTACTAAGAGGGATAAAGTATTAAGTTGTTCATTAACAGTCAGGGCTATGCTGATCAAGTCACCGTTTCTCATAGTGTCCATTTCACTTCAGGAGGTTTCCTTTTTGGTGTTCAGTCAGTTGTCACCGATCAGGGAGAACATATGGTATTTGTCCCTTTGGGACTGGCTTATTTCACTCAGCATGATGTGTTCCAGATTCCTCCATTTTGTTGCAAATGACCGGATTTCGTTGTTTCTTACTGTGGTATAGTATTCTAAAGAGTACATATCCCATAATTACTTTATCCAGTCTACCGTTGGTGGGCATTTAGGTTGGTTCCAGGTCTTAGCTATTGTGAATTGAGCTGCAATAAACATTAGGGTGCAGACCGCTTTTTTGTTTGCCAATTTAATTTCCTTTGGGTAAATTCCAAGGAGTGGGATGGCTGGGTCGAACGGCAGGGTCATCTTCAGATTTCTGAGGAATCTCCAGACTGACTTCCATAGTGGCTTGACCAGTTTGCATTGCCACCAACAGTGGGTTAGTGTCCCTTTTTCCCCACATCCTCGCCAGCATCTGTTGTTGGTAGCTTTGTGTATGTGAGCCATTCTAACTGGGGTGAGGTGAAACCTCATTGTGCTTTTGATTTGCATTTCCCTGATTGCTAATGACCTTGAACATTTTTTCATGTGCCTGTTGGCCATTTGGATTTCCTCTTTTGAAAAATGTCTATTGATGTCCTTGGCCCATCTCTTAAGTGGGTTGTTTGTTTTGTTTTTGTGGAGTTTCTTGATCTCTTTGTAGATTCTGGTTATTAACCCTTTATCTGTTGCATAGTTTGCAAATATTTTTTCCCATTCTGTCGGTTGTCTCTTCACTCTCCTGACTGTTTCTTTTGCAGTACAGAAACTTCTCAATTTGATGCAATCCCAATAGTTGATTTTGGCTTTGACTGTGCCTCCCGGGTCTTTTCCAGAAATTCTTTGCCTGTGCCAATATCTTGAAGGGTTTCTCCAATGTTCTCTAGTAACTTGATGGTGTCAGGACGTAGATTTAGGTCTTTAATCCATGTTGAGTGGATTTTTGTGTAAGGTGTAAGGTAGGGGTCTTGCTTCATGATTCTGCACGTGGAAATCCAATTTTCCCAGCACCATTTATTGAATAGACTGTCATGCTCCAGGTATTAGTTTTAGATCCTTGATCAAATA
This sequence comes from Oryctolagus cuniculus, assembly GCF_964237555.1. NCBI lineage: Eukaryota > Metazoa > Chordata > Mammalia > Lagomorpha > Leporidae > Oryctolagus > Oryctolagus cuniculus. Next base: position 66,839,542 of record NC_091437.1, on the reverse strand, counting down.
TAAGTTGGCCATAGATGCTTTGGTTGATTTCTGGTGTTTCAATTCTGTTCCATTGGTCTATCCATCTGTTTCTGTACCAGTACCATGCTGTTTTGATTACAACTGCCCTGTAGTATGTCCTGAAATCTGGTATTGTGATGCCTCCGGCTTTGTTTTTGTTGTACAAGACTGCTTTAGCTATTCGAAGTCTCTTGTGCCTCCATATAAATTTCAGCACCATTTTTTTCCAGATCTGAGAAGAAGGTCTTCGGTATCTTGATTGGTATTGCATTGAATCTATAAATTGCTTTTGGGAGAATGGACATTTTGATGTTGATTCTTCCGATCCATGAGAATGGAAGATTTTTCCATTTTTTGGTATCCTCTTCTATTTCTTTCTTTAAGATTTTGTAATTTTCATCGTAGGGACCTTTAACATCCTTGGTTAAGTTTATTCCAAGGTATTTGATTGTTTTTGTAGCTATTGTGAATGGGATTGATCTTAGAAGTTCTTCCTCAGCCATGGCATTGTCTGTGTATACAAAGGCTGTTGATTTTTGTGCATTGATTTTATACCCTGCTACTTTGCCAAACTCTTCTATGAGTTCCAATAATCTCTTAGTAGAGTTCTTTGGGTCCCCTAAATAAAGAATCATGTCATCTGCAAAGAGGGATATTTTGAGTTCTTCCTTTCCAATTCGTATCCCTTTAATTTCTTTTTCTTGCCTAATAGCTCTGGCTAGAACCTCCAGAACTATATTGAATAGCAGTGGTGAGAGTGGACATCCCTGTCTGGTACCAGATCTCAGTGGAAATGCTTCCAACTTTTCCCCATTCAATAGGATGTTGGCCGTGGGTTTTTCATAAATTGCTTTGATTGTATTGAGGAATGTTCCTTCCATACCCAGTTTGCGTAGAGTTTTCATCATGAACTGGTGTTGTATTTTATCAAATGCTTTCTCGGCATCTATTGAGATAATCATATGGTATTTCTTCTGCAGTCTGTTAATGTGGTGTATCACATTGATTGTATTGCGCACATGAAACCATCCCTGCATACCAGGGATAAATTCCACTTGGTCTGGGTGGATGATCTTTCTGATGTGTTGTTGCATTCTATTGGCGAGAATTTTATTGAGGATTTTTGCATCTATGTTCATCAGGGATATTGGTCTGTAATTCTCTTTCAGTCCTGCATCTTTTTCCGGCTTAGGATAAGGTGATGCTGGCTTCATAGAAAGAATTTGGGAGGATTCCCTCTTCTTTGATTGTTCTGAATAGTTTGAGAAGAATTGGAGTTAGTTCTTCTTTAAATGTCTGGTAGAATTCAGCAGTGAATCCATCTGGTCCTGGGCTTTTCTTTGTTGGGAGGGCCTTTATTACTGTTTCAATTTCTGTCTCAGTTATGGGTCTGTTTAGGTTTTCGATGTCTTCCTGGTTCAATTTAGGTAGGTTGCATGTGTCCAGGAATCTATCCATTTCTGATAGGTTTCCCTGTTTGCTGGCATACAAGTCCTTGTAGTAATTTCTGATGATTCTTTTGATTTCTGTGGTGTCTGTTGTTACGTTTCCTTTTTCATCTCTGATTTTATTGATTTGGGTCTTTTCTCTCCTTGTTTTAGTTAGTTGGGCCAATGGGGTGTCAATTTTGTTTATTTTTTCAAAAAACCAGCTCCTCGTTTGGCTGATTTTTTGTAATTTTTTTTTTTTGGATTCAATCCTGTTGATTTCTTCTCTGATTTTAATTATTTCTCTTCTCCGACTAGATTTGGGTCTGGTTTGCTGTAGGTTTTTTAGATCCTTGAGTTGAATTGAAAGCTCATCTATTTAGTGCCTTTCCAATTTCTTGATGTAGGCACCTATTGATATAAACTTTCCTCTTAACACTGCTTTTGCTGTGTCCCATAAGTTTTGGTATGTTGTGCTGTTATCCTCATTTACTTCCAGAAAAATTTTGATTTCTCTCTTAATTCCTTCTATGACCCAGTGTTCATTCAGGAGCATGTTGTTCAATCTCCATGCGTTTGCGTATGCTCTAGGGATTCCTGAGTTGCTAATTTCCAACTTCATTCCTTTATGGTCTGAGAAGCTGCATGGTATGATTCTAATTCTTTTGAATTTGCTGAGACTTGCTTAATGGCGTAGTATGTGGTGAATCCTGGAGAAGGTTGCATGTACTGCTGAGAAGAATGTAAAATCTTTAGCTGTAGGATTGAAAGTTCTGTAGATATCTGTTAGATCCATTTGGGCTACAGTGTCGTTTAAATCTACTGTATCCTTGTTGATCTTCTGTCCTGTTGATCTGCCTGTTTCTGAGAGTAGAGTATTGAAGTCCCCAGTACTATTGTATTGGGGTCTAAGTCTCCCTTGAAGTCCGTTAATAAATCTTTTAGATAAACTCGTGCCCTGTAGTTAGGTGCATATACATTGCTAATTGTTATATCTTCTTGTTGTATTGATCCCTTAATCATTATATAGTGCCCCTCTTTGTCTCTCTTAACAGTTTTTGTGGTAAAGTTTATGTTGTCCGATATTAAGATGGCTACACCCGCTCTTTTTTCATTTCTGTTGGCATGGTATATCTTTTTCCAGCCTTTCACTTTCAGTCTGTATGGATCTTTGTTGGAAAGATGTGTTTCTTGTAAGCAGCCAATGGAGGGTTTTGTTCCTTAACCCAATCAGCCAATCTGTGTCTTTTAACTGGACAGTTCAGGCCATTCACGTTCAATGTGACTAATGATAAGTGGTAACTTTGCCCTGCCATTTGCCAAAGATAAGTTCTAATATATGCTTTGAATTCCCTGTGATCCTTTGCTGTGAGGTTTCCTTCCTTTATCTTCTTTCATACTGATGACCGTGTTTCTGTGTTTCTGTGTGTAACACATCTTTAAGCATCTTTTGCAGGGCTGGACGAGTGGCAACAAATTCGTTCAATTTCTGTTTGTTATGAAAAGTCTTTATTTCACCTTCATTCACAAATGATAGCTTTGCAGGATATAATATTCTGGGCTGGCAGTTGTTCTCTCTTAGTACCTGGGCTATATCTCGCCATTCCCTCCTAGCTTGTAGAGTTTCTGATGAGAAGTCAGCTGTGAGTCTGATTGGAGATCCTCTGAGAGTAATCTGACGTTTCTCTCTTGCACATTTTAGGATCTTTTCTTTCTGTTTCACTGTGGAGAGTTTAATTATAACGTGTCGTGGTGAGGATCTCTTTTGGTCGTGTTTATTAGGGGTTCTGTGAGCTTCCTGTACTAGGATTTCTCTGTCCTTCTCCAAACCTGGGAAATTTTCTGCTAATATCTCACTAAAAAGGCCTTCTAATCCTTTCTCTCTCTCCATGCCTTCAGGAACTCCTAGAACCCGAATGTTGGGTTTTTTAATAGTATCCTGAAGATTCCCGACAATATGTTTTAGATTTCTAATTTCCTCTTCTTTTCTTTGGTCTGACTGTATCCTTTCCTGTTCTCTGTCTTCTAAGTCCGATATTCTCTCTTTTGCTTCACCCATTCTGTTTGTAAGGCTCTCTATTGTGTTTTTCATTTGATCTATTGAATTCTTCACTTCAGTCACTATCTGAGTTTCCTGTTGTACTAGTTGTTTCGTTTCATTTTGATTCCTCCTTAATATTTCATTTTCACGAGAGAGATTTTCTATCTTGTCCATTAAGGATTTCTGTAGTTCAAGAATTTGTTTTTGAGAACTTCTTAATGTTCTTATCAATTTTTTGAGATCTGCTTCTTGCATTTCTTCTATGTCATCATCTTCATAATCTTGAATTGGGGTGTCTTTTTCATTTGAGGGCGTCATGGTGACTTCCTTGTTTGTATTACCTCGGTTTTTGTGTTTGTTATTTGGCATATTGGAGATATTTGGTTTCTTCACTGTGGTGCTGTTTCTTGTTATACTATGACTCTAGATTAAGTGGACTATCTGTTTTTGATGGAGCCTTAGGGCTTGAGATGGGTGTGGCCTGAGAGCTCTGTTTGGTGTCCCAAAGGTGACACTCCCAGGTTAGGAGTGGTAAATCTCTCTCTCTCTCTCTTTCTTTTTTTTTGATTCAAAAGGGAAGTAATTCCGCACGGCTGAATGAAGTTGGTGGTAGTTAGCAGGCAAATGATATACCCACTGGAGCCAGAGATCGGAAGCTCTTTTCCAAGGACCACACAGGGAATCTGTTCAGCCCTCAGAGTGGGCTCAAATTCTCCTTCAGTCTCCCACTGGGTTGCCAAAGTTACGGAATTGTAGCATCTCTGGAGAGTGCTCACGTGAATTCTGTGAGTTCTCTCCCCCACCGTCTCTTTTTTCACAGTCTCAGTTCAGTAGCACCACAAATTTACTAGGTCCTAATCTCCTGTTAATTCGCCCCGCCCAGAGTCAGGTTGTTCTGCTAGGCTCAGGGCCGGTGCAGACTGAGGTCGCTCTGCTTATGATGTATGTCCAAGATGGTGCCTGCTCTTTGTCTTGCTCGCCCTTGAGAGGTGAGCGGAGAGAGAGAAACCCGTGTCCGTACCAGTCATCTTTTTTTTCCTTCTCTCTCTCTCTCTTCCAGTTAGCCTGGTGATCTTTCCCTCCCAGGGGGTCGTTCCCTCTAGTCTCCTCTTTCCGCTTGCCTGCCGGTGTCTCGGGCTATTGAGGTTCGGCTCACCTCGCGTTCCAGCGCTGGTGTGTTGAGTCTGCCGCTGGTGTCCCGAACTGTGGGCTCCCACGCTCTCCATGCAGGTCCACTGTGAATCACGCGTTCCGGAAGAGTTTCTTCTGCTGTTTCTTCCCCTACTCTTCCTTGAACCTGCAGTATCTCCACTTTTATTAAACTATCTCTCCCCGGACTATCAGTGTGCTCCCTTCCTATTCCGCCATCTTGCCTCCTCTCTATTTTTCTTTTTTTATTTAAAAGATTTATTTATTTATTTGAAAGTCAGTTACACAGAGAGGAGAGGCAGAGAGAGAGAGAGAGAGAAAGTGAGAGAGAGAGTTTCCATCCACTGGTTCACTCCCCAATTGGCCACACTTGCTGGAGCTGCGATGACCCAAAGCCAGGAGCCAGGAGCTTCTTCTGGGTCTCCCACATGGGTACAGGGGCCCAAGGACTTGGCCCATCTTGTACTGCTTACCTAGGCCATAGCAGATAACTTTTTCAAATGGAAACTTAAATATAAACGTTAACACATAGAATTATACCATAACTGGAACAATTTTAACAGAGTCAAACTAGGGAAGAGAATATAGCTTACTGGAGCTGGCTAAAAAACAGAGAGTCACCAATTAAACAAAACCTATTAAAGGGAGATGCTGCAGTTTTTAAATAGATTTTTAAAACTTTTTTTTTTTGCTTTCAAACTTTTATTTAATGAATATAAATTTCCAAAGTACAGCTTATGGATTACAATGGCTTCCCCCACATAACGTCCCTCCCACCCGCAACCCTCCCCTTTCCCACTCCTTCTCCCCTTCCATTCACATCAAGATTCATTTTCAATTCTCTATATACAGAAGATCAGTTTAGCATACATTAAGTAAAGATTTCAACAGTTTGCTCCCACACAGAAATATAAAGTGAAAAATACTGTTTGAGTACTAGTTATAGCATTAAATCTCAATGTACAGCACACTAAGGACGAAGATCCTACATGAGGAGTAAGTGCACAGTGAGTCCTGTTGTTGACTTAACAAATTCACACTCTTGTTTATGGCATCAGTAATCACCCTAGGCTCTTGTCATGAGCTGCCAAGGCTATGGAAGCCCCCTGAGTTCACTGACTCTGATAATTTTTAGACAAGGCCATGGTCAAAGTGGAAGTTCTCTCCTCCCTTCAGAGAAAGGTACCTCCTTCTTTGAAGACCCGTTCTTTCCACTGTGATATCACTCGCGGAGATCTTTCATTTAGTTTTTTTTTTTTTTTCCAGAGTGTCTTGGCTTTCCATGCCTGAAATACTCTCATGGGCTTTTCAGCTGGATCTGCATGCCTTAAGGGCTGATCCTGAGGCCAGAGTGTTGTTTAGGACATCTGCCATTCTATGGGTCTGCTGTGTATCTCACTTCCCATGTTGGATCATTCTCTCCCTTTTTTATTCTATCAGCTAGTATTTGTAGACACTGTTCTTGTTTCTGTGCTCCCTTTGGTTCTTAGTCCTATCATTACGATCAATTGTGAACAGAAATTGATCATTGGCACTAGTGAGATGGCATTGGTACATGCCACCTTGATGGGATTGAATTGGAATCCCCTGGTATATTTCTAACTCTACCACTTGAGGTAAGTCAGCTTGAGCATGTCCCATATTGCACATCTCTTCTCTCTATTATTCCCACTCTTATATTTAACAGCGATCACTTTTCAGTTAAGTTTCAGCACTTAAGAAGAATTGTGTATTGATTACAGTATTCAACGAAAAGTATTAAGTAGAACAAACAAAAAAATACTAAGAGGGATAACATATCAAGTTGCTCATCAACAGTCAGAGTGAGGGCTGATCAAGTCACCGTTTGTCCTAGTGTTCATTTCACTTTAACAGATTTCCTTTTTGGTGCTCAATTAGTTGTCACCTATCAAGGAGAACCAGTGGTATTTGTCCCTGTGGGATTGGCTTATTACACTCAGCATAATGTTTTCCAAATTCCTAACAGGGAGATGCTGCAGTTTTTAAATAGATTTTTAAAACTTTTAAAAAGTGTTTACTAACATATGCATTGCAAATTACCTCATTGCTTTAATAGGAGATCAGATTCTAATTCTTTGTGAAAATATCCAAATAAAGACAACATTTTCTAAATAAAATAACACATCAAATTTCTTTTTTAATTTTTATTTAATGAATATAAATTTCCAAAGTACAGTTTGTGGATTACAATGGCTTTCCACCCCCATAACTTCCCTCCCAGCCACAACCCTCCCCTTTCCTGCCCCCTCTCCCCTTCCATTCACATCAAGATTCATTTTCAATTATCTTTATATACAGAGGATCAATTTAGTATATATTCAGTAAAGATTTCAACAATTTACACCCACATTGCAACACAAAGTGAAATTACTGTTTGAGTACTAGTTATAGCATTAAATCACAATGTACAGCACATTAAGGGCAGAGATCCTACATGAGGAGTAATTACAGTGACTCCTGTTGTTGACTTAAATGGACACTCTTGTTTATGGCCTCAGTAATCACCCTAGGCTCTTGTCATGAGTTGCCTAAGCTATGGAAGCCTTTTGAGTTCGCCGACTCCGATCTTATCTAGACAAGGTCATGGTCAAAGTGGAAGTTCTCTCCTCCCTTCAGAGAAAGGTACCTCCTTTGATGGCCCGTTCTTTCCATTGGGATCTCACTTGCAGAGATCTTTCATTTAGGTCATTTTTTTTGACAGAGTAACACATCAAATTTCAACCTTAATTATTTTCAAATAGTGTTGAATAATTTTCATATGGATAATTTATGGAAACATATGTTAGCAAAGCCAAATAGTTTTTCCATAAAATTTAAGGTGCTAAGAGTACCAAAATTAACATTTAGACACATTTATCTAATTTGATTTACCCAATTTGCATTTAGCAATTATACCTGGATGACTGAAGATGCTAGTTTTATCTTGCCTCTATCTGAATTAAGGTCAAAATTACTTTTATATGGAATTCTCCTTTTTATATCAGTGACAGTAAACAAGAGATTACAAAATTCACCTTTGAGGGACTGTAACAAGTACTGATTACCGATTGCTGTGAGAAACCTGTTAAATATTAAGCCTTTTTACTGTAATGTAAATTTAAAATATGTTATCTCAAAAATGAAAAAAAGGAGAGAAGGAGAGGAGAGGGGTGGGAGAGAGGGTGAGGAAGGAAGGGAGGAAGAGGGAGAGAAGAATAGAATATCATCGTATTCTGAGAATTATATCTACAAACCACATTGAATTTGTTAAAAACTAATTAAAATTAAAATAATAATTATTTAAAAAATGAGTCAGTCAAGTTACAATGCAATGTTTTCTTTTCTTTTTTTAACTTTTATTTAGCAGATATAAATTTCCAAAGTACAGTTTATGGAATACAATGGCCCCCCCCCATAACTTCCCTCCCACCCACAACCCTCCCATCTCCCGCTCCCTCTCCCATTCCATTTACATCAAGATTCATTTTCAATTATCTTTATATACAGAAGATCAATTTGGTATATATTAAGTAAAGATTTCATCATTTTGCCCCTGCAGAGAACACAAAGTACCAAATACTATTTGAGCACTAGTCATATCATTAATTCATGAACTACACATTAAGGACAGAGATCCTACATGAGGAGTAAGTGCACATTGACTCCTCTTGTTGACTTAACAAATTGCCACTCTTGTTTAAGGCGTCAGCAATCTCCCCAGGCTCTAGTCATCAGTTGCCAAGGCCATGGAAGCCCCCTGAGCTCGCCGTCTTTGATCTTATTTCGATAAGGCCATAGTCAAAGTGGAAGTTCTCTCCTCCCTTCAGAGAAAGGTACCTCCTTCTTTGATGACCCCATTCTTTCCACTGGGATCTCACTCATAGAGATCTTTCATTTAGGTCTTTTTTTTCTTTTTGCCAGAGTGTCTTGGCTTTCCATGCCTAAAATACTCTCATGGGCTCTTCAGCCAGATCCGAATACCTTAAGGGCTGATTCTGAGGCCAGAGTGCTGTTTAGGACATCTGCCCTTCTATGAGTCTGCTGTGTATCCTGCTTCCCATGTTGGATCGTTCTCCCCCTTTTTTATTCTATCAGTTAGTATTAGCAGACACTAGTCTTGTTTATGTGATCCCTTTGACTCTTAGACCTATCAGTGTGATCAATTGTGAACTGAAATTGATCACTTGGACTAGTGAGATGGCATTGGTACATGCCACCTTGATGGGATTGTATTGGAATCCCCTGGCACATTTCTTTATTTTTTTTTTGACAGGCAGAGTGGACAGTGAGAGAGAGAGACAGAGACAAAGGTCTTCCTTTGCCGTTGGTTCACCCTCCAATGGCCGCCGCGGCCAGTGCGCTGTGGCCGGTGCACTGCGTTGATCCGATGGCAGGAGCCAGGAGCCAGGTGCTTTTCCTGGTCTCCCATGGGGTGCAGGGCCCAAGCACCTGGGCCATCCTCCACTGCACTCCCTGGCCACAGCAGAGAGCTGGCCTGGAAGAGGGGCAACCGGGACAGAATCCGGTGCCCCGACCGGGACTAGAACCCGGTGTGCCGGCGCCGCTAGGCGGAGGATTAGCCTAGTGAGCTGCGGCGCCAGCCCCCTGGCACATTTCTAACTCCACCACTTGGGGCAAGTCAGCTTGAGCATGTCCCAAATTGTACATCTCTTCTCTCTCTTATTACCACTCTTATATTTAACAGAGATCATTTTTCAGTTAGCTTTAAACACCTAAGAATAATTGTGTGTTAATTACATAGCTCAACCAATAGTATTGAGTAGAACAAAAAAATACTAAAAGGGATAATGTATTAAGTTGTTCCTCGACAGTCAGGGCAATGGCTGATCAAGTCACTGTTTCTCATAGTGTCCATTTCACTTCACCAGGTTTCCTTTTTGATGCTAAGCAATGTTTTTAAAGGCAGTGATCTCCCTATATTCAAAAATAAATTCCTTTAAACCCAATGTCTAGTTACAGTTGAAGCAAATTCTAATGCAAGGGATTACTATTTACCAATGACATCTTTTTAGATTCTAATTGAATTTGAGTATATTTTCCCACTGGAGATGGCTTATTATCATGTTAGGTTTAATGGAAGAGGACATCCATCAGAGCAGATGGGCACCCCTCTGTAAGAGATTCTTAAGGATGAGATTCTGACAGGTGATGACCTACAAGGAGACTCCTGTAAGAGCTTGCGAAGAGGCAGGCTGAGGAAAAAAAACAACTTAAGGCCCTGCAAAGAGAAAATAACCTTACACCCCAAAACCAAAAGCTAGTACTGAAAGTGTCTAATCACGGGCTGTCAGTCAAACCAGCCTCAGGGATGAGGAGACAGGTCAGGAGGTGTCACAAGTCCAAGACTTCATCATCTGGATTAATCCATATATATTCAATAGTGGATGAAGATATTGGGCCTATATTCTTGCCTAGATACCCCTGGGCAAAGTTACAACAAGGGGGCAATGGTTGCCTGAATGAAAAAAAAAAAAACTCTCCTCCACTGGGGATCAAAAACCTCAACAAGTCAAGTGTAACAGAAGGACCCTGGTGGCTCACTAAGTAGACTCAAGAGCCCTGTGATATTCTGGAAAAGAATTTTAAGGCATTTTGGAGCACATGAAGGGAAATAGAGGCAAAAGGCCAATTAGGAGACCATTCTGAGACAGGGAGTCAGAGTAGAGGGGCTGGTACTTTTTCTTTTTTTGCTGTGACTAGTACATTTTATTTTTTAAATTTTTTTTACAGAATACAAATTTCATATGTACAACTTTGGGAATATAGTTGTTCTTCCCTTGACACCTGCCCTCCTGCCCCCACTCTCAACCCCCCTCCTCTTCCCTTTCCCCTTGGCAGTCTCATTCTCCATTGAGATTCATTTTCATTTAACTTTGAACACAGAAGATCAACTCTATACCAAGTAAAGATTTAAAAAATTTTCACACACACACACACACACACACACACACACACACACAACTGAAAACAAGTATCACAGTCACTGAAGACAGAGGTCCTGCATGGGAAGTTAGTGCTCAGTGACTCCTGTTGTTAATTGTTAAATTAACAACTTATGTATGTCAATGACCACCCAAGGCTCTTGACATGAGTGGCCTAGGCCATAGAAGCCTTTTGAATCCACAAACTCCATAAGTATTTATTTATTTATTTATTTATTTTTTATTTTTTGACAGGCAGAGTGGACAGTGAGAGAGAGAGAGACAGACAGAAAGGTCTTCCTTTGCCGTTGGTTCCCCCTCCAATGGCCGCCGCGGCCGGCGCGCTGCGGCCGGCGCACCGCGCTGATCCGATGGCAGGAGCCAGGAGCCAGGTGCTTATCCTGGTCTCCCATGGGGTGCAGGGCCCAAGCACCTGGGCCATCCTCCACTGCACTCCCTGGCCACAGCAGAGAGCTGGCCTGAAAGAGGGGCAACCGGGACAGAATCCGGCGCCCCGACCAGGACTAGAACCCGGTGTGCCGGCGCCGCTAGGCGGAGGATTAGCCTAGTGAGCCGCGGCGCCGGCCCCACAAACTCCCTAAGTATTTAGACAAGGCCATAAGCAAAGTGGAAGTTCTCTCCTCCCTTTAGAGAAAAGTACATCCTTCTTTGATGGCCCCTTCTTTCCATTGGGATCTACTCACAGAGATCCTTCATGTAGAACATTTTTTTTCCACAGTGTCTTGGCTTTCCATGCCTGAAACGCTCTCATGGGCTTTTCAGCCAGATCAGGAAGCCTTAAGGGCTGATTCTGAGGTCAGAGTGTTACTTAAAGCAATTGTCATTCTATGAGTCTGCTGTGTGGACTTATTCCCATGTTGGAGCATTCCCTCATTTTTAATTCTTTCTATTACAATTACCCGACACTTGAGCCTATTTATATGGTCTCTTTAACACTTAATCCTATCTATATGTTCACTTTAACACTTAAGATAACATTTTTACCACACAGCTTAAAGGGATTTTGGGTCCCATAACAAGTTTTTAAACTGTACCCTTAGAAGTCTTTAGGGATGTATGCAGAACTGTACAGCTTTATAGTTACAAACTTCCTCCTCCCTCTCTTATTCTCATTCTTATTTCTTACTGAGATCTATTTTCAATTGACTTTATACACATATGATTAACTCTGTTAAATAAAGAGTTCAACAAATAGTAAGAAAAAAACCCACAAAAAACCAAAAAGAACAAAATTGTTCCTTAACAGTCAAGACAAAGGCAGCTCAAGTCATTCCTTCTTGAAGTGTCAATTTCACTTCTGGAGATTAGGGGCTGGCACTTTTTACAACTCACTTAGGCAACTTCATCCTCTAGCTTGTAACCTGGTCAGGTGGTGGTGTAGAAAAAGATGAGGCATTTTCTTTAAGCTCAGGAGTCAAAGAAATCTCCAAATAGATGGGTTGCTTCCTGGCTGGAATGAGAGCATAAAAATGGAAGTGTACTTCAGACCTTATCTCTCCTGAGTTTGAGACATCTCTCAAAGCTCTCTTGCTGCTTGTGACGTCCAGACATGCACTGAAGCCCACAGGGAAGGGAGAAGGTGAGGGTGGGATTAACACGTATCACCCACTCTTGTTCAGCCTTCCACGCATGCAGTTTAGGGTATATATTTGTCCAAATAGCACACACAGGGAGTGATCAGTTCCCTTTATTGGCAGTGTGCTAGACTGGGCCTCTGCCTGGTTAAACATATACTGTCACATTTGTCCTCTACATGAGAAAAAAATAGTTGTTGTATGTCTTTTATTTTTTTTGTAAGATTCATTTTATTTATTTGAAAGGCAGAGTTAGAGAGGTAGAGATAGAGAGAAATCTTACATCTGCTGGTTCAGGCCTCAAATGGCCTCAATGGCTGGAACTTGGCCCATCTGAAGCCAGGGGCCAGGAGCTTCTTCTGGATCTTCCACGTGGGTGCATGGGCTCAAGAATTTGGGCCATCTTCCACTGCTTTTCCAGGCTATTAGTGAGCTGGATGGGAAGTGGAGCAGCCAGGACACAAACTGGTACCGCTATGTGATGCCAGCACTGCAGGTCAGGGCTTTTACCTGCTGTGCCAAAGCACTGACCCCTGTCCTTTGCCTCTTAACCTTGAGTCTTATCTGTTGGGCCTGGTTTTGACAGCTTCAGGATGAGAGCCTTAGCAAAGGTATTTTTAAGCTAGAGTTTGGTGAAAGAGTGCTAGTTCTGGTCACCACCTAGGTTGGTGACTAGGCAGGTGGAGGAATAAAGAAATGTAGTGAACTTCCCTGAGGTAAGTACTACATAGGAAAGATCTGACAGTGGGGACCCAAAACAGTGGACTTGAGAAGGAAGATGGGGGATACCAGAGACATGCTGAGACTTGTCTACACTAGTTCAGGCCACCTGGGGACTGCATCTTAATGTGAGTCTAGATTGAAAAGCTACTCCACAAATGGGATAATTAAGTTTTAACCCAGAGCTAACGAATGAAATATTCAGGAAATACCTGCTAATGGGACCAGGAAATAAAGTTTGTAGGAATTGAGAACAAGGTTCAGAAAGCGTTAGAGAAGCAGAGTGGGACAGATATCTTATTGGGATCTGGGGTAAGGGAAAAACTAACTGAGGCATGGAGCCTGGAGCCCATGTCCTTGCTCCAAGCTGTGCCCAGTCTCACCAACAAATTAATCTCCAAGGAAAGAAGAACAGAATGTAGTTTTTGGCTGATACTCTTATGGACCTTCAGGCTATGGTGTCTGATCAGGGAGTCCTTGAAAAATGCCAGAGAGTGGCCCTGGCCTTAATTTCATGATTACTCCAAGCCCTTCTCCCAGTCCTGCATTTGAGGCTGATGCCCGTGAAAGGAAGCTGAGTTGGGCCAGGCCAACATTTCCAGAGCTGAGACAAGAAGTATGAAGAGCTGAGCCTCTGGCTTTATGTTCATGAGGACTCCAAAACAGCAGGGGACTTTCCTTGCAGGAAAGTGCGATTCCTGGCCCAACACCATTTCAGCTGTCTAGGTCTGGTGCCTGGCCATGAGACCTTCTGGAGCATTGCAGTGTGGCCCCAGCCAGGGTCTATCAATTGTCCCAAGGCCTTCTCCCAGTCCCACATGGAGGACCAATCCACACAAGAGGAAGGGGGAGGTATTTCACAGCCCAGCACCATTTCGGCTATTGGAGTTGGTGCCCGGCCAAGAGACTTTCTGAAGGCACTGGGGTATAGCCCCAGCCAGAATCCATTAGTTGTCTTGGTGCCTTATTCCAGTCCCACATGAAGGGCTGATCCACACTGGAGGAGAGAGGGGTTAGAATACAGTCTTAACTCCAGGGGATTGCTGTGGCCTTAGTCAACAAGCCTTGCTCCTGAGACTTAAGACTGACAGCCATGCTAATCACTTTTAACTGGCTGACAGGGACCCGGTGTTTTTGAAAAAAAAAAAAAAAAAGAGTCACTATAAAGGAGATTAAAACTCAAAAAAAAAAAAAAATGCAAGATCATTCCGTACGTTCACGGGTCTAGCAGGATGATCTGATGCTGGCTAGAGTCAAACTCAAGGAGGATCTGCATAATGTTGGAGTGGCAATCTGAGCTATGGCACCAAAATGTTACAGATGAAATGGTGGCACAGAAGACATTATTACTTCAGTGCTTTGTCTCACATGGAAGAAAAATTTTTAAGTGGAGAAGCAGAAAGATTTAAAAGAAAAATTTATTAGAGTCAGAGACCTCCAGTCAGAGTGGCAATGGAGGGGAGCTTCCAAGAGAGGAAAAAACCCTGGAATTAGTTCTTTAAAGTTTGGTAGAATTCAGCAGCAAAGTTATTCAGTATGTCTTGGTTACTGGTTTATTAAGGTTTTCCATATCTTTGGGCTTCAGTTGTACTAAATTGTGTATAAGAATCTATCCATTTCTTCCATATTTTATAATTTGTTTGCATATATCTGTTCATAGTAATGTCTAATATCCTTTTTATATATTTGCTGTCTGTTTTAGCATCTCCTTTTCATCTCTGATTTTATTAGTTTAGGTCTTCTTTTTGTTTGGTTACTTGGGCCAATGGTTTATCAATTTTGTTTATTTTTTCAAAAACTTTTTCAGTGATGTCATTTTCAATTTTGTTTATTCTCTCATTTTAATTTTTTCTTCTTACTAATTTTGGGATTGAATTATTCTTGTTTTTCTAGATCCTGGAGCTTCATTTTTAGATCATTTATTTGATGCCTTTCCAGTTTCTTGATGTGGGCACTAAATACAATGAACGTTCCTCTTAACACTGTTTTTGCTATATACTGTAAGTTTTGATGTGTTGTAATCTTAATTTACTTCTAGGAATTTTTAAATTTCTCTTTTGGTCTCTATGATCCATTGTTCATCCAGGAGCATGTTCTGTAGTCTCCATGTGTCTGAGATATTTCAGATTTGTCTTTAAAAATTCTTTCTTCTGTCTCACCAAGTCTGTTGTTAATGCTTTCCACTGTATTTTTATTTGACATATTGAATTCTTTATTTCTAATAGTTCAGTTTAAATTTTCATCCATATGTTTATCTCAGCAGAATTTCTCATTGATATCATGTATGGATTTTAATTTCTCATCAATGTCATGTATGGATTTCTTCAACTCATGTCTTTGCTGCCCTTGTTTTTGAATATTCTTATGATCATTCTTTTGAATTTATTTTTAGGAATTTCATCAATCTCTTAGTCTTCACATTCTGGGACTGAAGTGTTGTGTTCCTTTTGGCGATTCATTTTGTCTCCATTGTTCATGTTATTATATTTCTACATTTATTTTTGGGCATTTATAGAAACACTTGTTGATTTTTCTCCTTGAGGGCTTTTTTTCTTTGAAATATGCCTCTATGGGTTAGTGGAGTGTCTACTCCTTCAGTGGCTATCTAGAGGAGTGTGCTGGGTGAGTGTGGCTGTGGAGCTCTGGCCAGTGCTCAAAGGTGGGAAAAGTTTAGAGTGACACCAAAGTTGGGTTAGTTTATCTCCTCTATCATCAGCTGGGGAGAAGGTATGACTGTGTTGGATGGCATGTTCACAGTCCCAGCCCTCTCTCAGGCAAGGTGAACCAACTTCACAGGATGAGTCTACAGTAGTTGTGCACCACACCCACTGAGGTGACATACAGCACAATGGATCTATGTGGTTTTCAGTGGGAGTGCAGAGCCCTCTGTAATGACCCTATTGAGCACTCAGGGAACTTTGAGCCTCTAGGGCCAGACCCAGTGATTGCCCAAATCACCCACACTCCACCCTTCACACAGTCACAGGATCCCCACAGTCACAGGGTGCAGAGCTTCCACAGTCTCAGGGATCAGGAGCCACTCTGTGCCCTGTGGTCCTATCCCATTCCTGGAGCCAGATGCCTGCCCAACAGTTGTTTATCAGTGCTCTGCCTTGTCAAGCTTAGTCTGGTGCCTTGGTGGAGTAAGGGGAGGGGAGCAACATGCCCTTGCTTCCTGGACCTAAGTGGGCACCCCACCTCGCACCTACTCTCTTGGTCAGATTCAATGTAAGTGGGGACCATGGGATTCTCCCTTAGACAATATCACTGGTGGCATTCAGGCTGCTGCAGGTTCCTCTCACCTCACTCTGAGAAGATGGTGTCCTCATCAGCCACTTGCTGTGGGAGTCACTTGGTGTTTCTGTGTGGGAGCAAACTGTTGAAATCTTTACTTAATATATACTAAGTTGATCTTCTGTATATAAGGAGAATTGAAAATGAATCTTGATGTGAATGGGAGAGGGAGCGGGAGAGGGGAGGGTTGTGGGTGGGAGGGAAGTTATGGGGGAGGAAAAGCCATTGTAATCCATAAGCTGTACTTTGGAAATTTATATTTATTAAATAAAAGTTAAAAAAAGAAAAAAGAGAAAAGTTGTCCTGAAAATATTGAAATCCCCAAATATATTTGTTCATTATTCCTGAATGTGGGGCCTTAGCATCCTTCAAAACTTTGTTTACCTGCCCAGTCTGAGCAAGTTAAGAGGTTTAAAATTGAGGTAACAGGACTCAATTTCAATCAAAGTTTTCCTTTTTCATTTCAAAAAAAGGATATGTGAAGTTTAGAAATTATAAAAGATAACATTTAGCTGCCTTTTTGAAAACACATAAGAGTACTAAATACTATTAGTAATCATTGGAAGACCTGGTTTTCATCCATACTGTATGTCTAAATATTGAATAAAAGGAATCCTGTTTACTCATTTCAGTGCCAAATTTCCTTTGGGATTCTTGAAAAATTCTTGAACATTGGCAAATTATTTTGTTTTTAAACATTTTTGTAACTTAGTCCTCTTTCCATATAGAACTTTTAGGAACTAAAATGTCAACCATATGGCTAGAATTGCCCTAGAGCTGTTTTTTAAACCATATTGTATTTAATGTTAGTCACCATGGATTGTGTGATAAACCATTATTTTATGTATCAATGAGCAACTTTTTTCAGTTGTTGCCAATATAGTAGGGTAATCATGAATGAAGATAAGCAGTAGTCCAATGTTAAAGTGAGAAGAAATATCTTATTGTCAAGGATGTACAATGTTATCTCTAATCCTCCAAAAATACCTGCAAAGTCGGGGTACTTGTATTATTTTAGTCAATTAAAATGGTGTGTTTTTTAAGGAAGTAATTTTAATGAGTATATCTAAGAATTACTGAGCTCTTAGTTGTGACAGTAACTGTTCTAAATGCTTTGTGCAGATTCTCATTCAAGAATCGTAGTGTTAAAGTATGAGATAACTGGCAACCCAGTGGGAGACTGAAGGAGAATTTGAACCCACTCTGAGGGCCAAACAGATTCCCTGTGTGGTCCTTGGGAAAGAACTTCCGATCTCTGGCTCCTGTGGGTATATCATTTGCCTGCTAACTACCTCCAACTTCGTTCAGCTGTGTGGAATTACTTCCCTTTTGAATCAAAAAAAGAAAGAGAGAGAAAGAGAGATTTACCACTCCTAACCTGGGAGTGTCACCTTTGGGACACCAAACAGAGCTCTCAGGCCACACCCATCTCAAGCCCTAAGGCTCCATCAAAAACAGATAGTCCACTTAATCTAGAGTCATAGTATAACAAGAAAAAGCACCACAGTGAAGAAACCAAATATCTCCAATATGCCAAATAACAAATGCAAAAACCGAGGTAATAAAAACAAGGAAGTCACCATGACGCCCTCAAATGAAAAAGACACCCCAATTCAAGATTATGAAGATGATGACATAGAAGAAATGCAAGAAGCAGATCTCAAAAAATTGATAAGAACATTAAGAAGTTCTCAAAAACAAATTCTTGAACTACATAAAGCCTTAATGGACAAGATAGAAAATCTCTCTCGTGAAAATGAAATATTAAGGAGGAATCAAAATGAAACGAAACAATTAGTACAACAGGAAACTGTGATAGTGACTGAAGTGAAGAATTCAATAGATCAAATGAAAAACACAATAGAGAGCCTTACAAACAGAATGGGTGAAGCAGAAGAGAGAATATCGGACTTAGAAGAGAGAGAACAGGAAAGGATACAGTCAGATCAAAGAAAAGAAGAGGAAATTAGAAATCTAAAACATATTGTCAGGAATCTTCAGGATACTATTAAAAAAACCAACATTCGGGTTCTAGGAGTTCCTGAAGGCATGGAGAGGGAGAAAGGATTAGAAGGCCTTTTTAGTGAGATATTAGCAGAAAATTTCCCAGGTTTGGAGAAGGACAGAGAAATCCTAGTACAGGAAGCTCACAGAACCCCTAATAAACACGACCAAAAGAGATCCTCACCACGACACGTTGTAATTAAACTCTCCACAGTGAAACATAAAGAAAAGATCCTAAAATGTGCAAGAGAGAAACGTCAGATTACTTTCAGAGGATCGCCAATCAGACTCACTGCTGACTTCTCATCAGAAACTCTACAAGCTAGAAGGGAATGGCGAGATATAGCCCAGGTACTAAGAGAGAAAAACTGCCAGCCCAGAATATTATATCCTGCAAAGCTATCATTTGTGAATGAAGGTGAAATAAAGACGTTTCATAGCAAACAGAAATTGAAAGAATTTGTCGCCACTCGTCCAGCCCTGCAACAGATGCTTAAAGATGTGTTACACACAGAAACACAGAAACACGGTCATCAGTATGAAAGAAGATAAAGGAAGGAAACCTCACAGCAAAAGATCACAGGGAATTCAAAGCATATATTAGAACTTATCTTTGGCAAATGGCAGGGCAAAGTTACCACTTTTCATTAGTCACATTGAACGTTAATGGCCTGAACTGTCCAGTTAAAAGACACCGATTGGGATTTGCTTTTTAACCTGATGCAATTTTAAATGATGCTTAATTTTGTTTTTAAATTTCAAATCCTAGCTCTTACCCATACATGGAACAACAATTAAATTGTACATGTAATTCGCCACTTTGCTACACTAACATTGTTCCAGGGGTACTTATGATGTACTTTTGAATTTTCTATACATGCAATAATGACATTTGCTAGCAGTTTTATGTCTTCCTTCCCAATATGTATGCATTTTGTATCCTTTCTTTGTGTTACTGCACTGTCTAGTAATTCCACCATAATATTGAAAAGTAGTGGTGAGAAAAAGACACTTCCCCCTTTCCCCAACTTAAGGGAAAACTGTCCAATTTCACTATTAAAGTTGGTTTTGGTAGATATTCTTTATCTAGATGAGGAATTTCTCTTCTGTTTCTTGTTTGCTCAGTTTTTTTTATGCCAAATATCTTTTACAAAAGTTGATGTAACCATTTAACATTTTTGCAGTTTGTGTAGTATGTCCAATTTATTGATTTTTTAAAATGCTGACAGCCTTGCTTACGTGGGATAAATACCACTTGCTTGTACTACATAAAATTGTTGGATTTTACCTATTATTTAAAAAAAAGAGAGATTTCTAAAGGCAACCCAGAGGAATCCTTAATCCAGTTCTTCATTAGAAGAGATGTGCAATTCGGGACATGCTCAAGCTGACTTACCTCAAACGGTAGAGTTAGAAACATACCAGGGGATTCCAATTCAATCCCATCAAGGTGGCATGTACCAATGCCATCTCACTAGTCCCAGTGATCAATTTCTGTGCACAATTGATCATAATGAAAGGACTAAGAACCAAAGGGATCACATAAACAAGAATAGTGTCTGCAAATACTAGCTGATAGAATCAAAAAGGGAGAGAATGATCCAACATGGGAAGTGAGATACACAGCAGACCCATAGAATGGCAGATGTCCTAAACAGCACTCTGGCCTCAGAATCAGCCCTTAAGGCATGCGGATCCAGCTGAAAAGCCCATGAGAGTATTTCAGGCATGGAAAGCCAAGACACTCTGGGGAAAAAAAAAATGAAAGATCTCCACGAGTGAGATCCCAGTGGAAAGAACGGGTCATCAAAGAAGGAGGTACCTTTCTCTGAAGGGAGGAGAGAACTTCCACTTTGACCATGGCCTTGTCTAAATATTATCAGAGTCAGTGAACTCAGGGGGCTTCCATAGCCTTGGCAGCTCATGACAAGAGCCTAGGGTGATTACTGATGCCATAAACAAGAGTGTCAATTTGTTAAGTCAACAACAGGAGTCACTGTGTACTTACTCCTCATGTAGGATCTTTGTCCTTAGTGGGCTGTACATTGAGATTTAATGCTATAACTAGTACTCAAATAGTATTTTTCACTTTATGTTTCTGTGTGGGAGCAAACTGTTGAAATCTTTACTTAATGTGTGCTAAACTGATCTTCTGTATATAAAGAGAATCGAAAATGAATCTTGATGTGAATGGAAGGGGAAAGGGAGTGGGAAAGGGGAGGGTTGCGGGTGGGAGGGACGTTATGGGGGGCAAGACATTGTAATCCATAAGCTGTACTTTGGAAATTTATATTCATTAAATAAAAGTTTAAAAAAAAATAAAGTATGAGATAACTACTGTTTTTCTCCCCATTCTGTTGATTAGGAAATTGAAGCATGCAAAGGCTAGGTGATAGCTAGTAAGAGGCAGAGCTTAAAGAATTCAGTCAAGGTGTGATGAATGTCAGAGCCATGCTTTCTCTGTAAATAGTCTGCTTTCTCATTAGGGTAGTGATTAAAAAAAAGCTCATAAATATTGTGCTTTCTTCAGAAGAAGCATAAGTTTTTCTGTTGAGGGCAGGGTGATATTATGCCATTTGATGCTTACAGTAACACAAATAATTGCCTGTTTGAGACTGTGCACTATAATTTCCTAAGAATCTCTTTCATGTTCACAGGACCCCTCTGCATTTAGCCTGTGTGAGTGGCCATCCAGAAGTTGTAACTCTGCTAATAGAGAGAAATTGCATGATTAATGCCACTGATGATGGAAACATGACAGCTCTGATGAAGGTATATGGAAGCCAACCATTCCAGCATAGGAAAGATCTGGTTTAAATAATGAGAATAAAAAGTAATTTATTTATCTCATTTAAATACAACTAGTTGGTGAAATAAGGGGAATATTTACTTTGAATTACTGGAATTTGCAATCTGTTTATTGGTGTCTTTTTTTTTTTAAGATGAGGCTTATTTATTTTGTTTACATAAGATACCACTTATGTTTGTGTAAGGATATGGACAATGGGAACCCTCATATATTGCTGGAGAATATAAATGGTATGGCCACTTTGGAAGACCCTTTATCCATTTTTTTTATCTTTTATTTAATGAATATAAATTTCCAAAGTACGACACATGGGTTACAATGGCTTTCCCCCCCCATACCGTCCCTCCCACCCACAACCCTCCCCTTTCCCACTCCCTCTCCCCTTCCATTCACATCAAGATTCATTTTCGATTATCTTAATATACAGAAGATCAGCTTAGTATACCTTAAGTAAGGATTTCAACAGTTTGCTCCCACACAGAAACATAAAGTGAAAAATAATAGATGATTTTTTTTTAAATGATGATGAAATCAGATCAGACCTATTGTCATGTTTAATCCCAGTGACAGTCTAGTTGGGAATTGATAATTTCTTTTTTTTTTTTTTTACAGAAGATCAGTTTAGTGTACATTAAGTAAAGATTTCAATCGTTTGCACCCCCATAGAAACACAGGTGAAATATACTGTTTGAGTACTCGTTATAGCATTAAGCCTCAGTGTACAGCACATTAAGGACAGAGATCCTACATGAGGAGTAAGTGCACAGTGACTCCTGTTGTTGACTTTACAAATTGACACTCCAGTTTATGGCATCAGTAATCTCCCTATGCACCAGTCATGAGTTTCCAAGGCTATGGAAGCCCCTTGAGTTCTCCGACTCTTATCTTGTTTAGACAAGGTCATAGTCAAAGTGGAGGTTCTCTCCTCCCTTCAGAGAAAGGCACCTCCCTCTTTGAAGACCTGTTCTTTCCACTGGGATCTCACTCACAGAGATCTTTTTGCCAGAGTGTCTTGGCTTTCCATGCCTGAAATACTCTCATGGGCTTTTCAGCCAGATCCGAGTGCCTTTAGGGCTGATTCTGAGGCCAGAGTGCTATTTAGGACATCCGCCATTCTATGAGTCTGCTGAGTATCTCACTTCCCATGTTGGATCACTCTCCCCTTTATTTATTCTATCGGTTAGTGTTCGCAGGTACTAGACTTGTTTATGTGCTCCCTTTGACTCTTAGTCCTTTCATTATGATCAATTGTGAACTGAAATTGATCACTTGGAATAGTGAGATGGCATTGGCACATGCCACCTTGATGGGATTGAATTGGAATCCCCTGGTATGTTTCCAACTCTACCAATTGGGGCAAGTCAGCCCGAGCATGCCCCAAATTATACATCTCTTCCCTCTCTTATTCCCACTCCTATGTTTAACAGGGATCACATTTCAGTTAATTTTCAACACTTAAGAATAACTGTGTGATAATTACAGAATTAAACCAGTCATATTAAGTAGAACAGACAAAAAAAAATACTATGAGGGATAATGTATTAAGTTGTCCATTAGCAGTCAGGGCTATGCTGATCAAGTCACCATTTCTCATAGTGTCCATTTCACTTCAGGAGGTTTCCTTTTTGGTGTTCAGTCAGTTGTCACCGATCAGGGAGAACATATGGTATTTGTCCCTTTGGGACTGGCTTACTTCACTCAGCATGATGTGTTCCAGATTCCTCCATTTTGTTGCAAATGACTGGATTTCGTTGTTTCTTACTGCGGTATAGTATTCTAAAGAATACATATCCCATAATTTCTTTATCCAGTCTACCATTGATGGGCATTTAGGTTGGTTCCAGGTCTTGGCTATTGTGAATTGTGCTGCAATAAACATTAGGGTGCAGACCGCTTTTTTCTTTATCAATTTAAACTCCTTTGGGTAAATTCCAAGGAGTGGGATGGCTGGGTCGAATGGTAGGGTTATATTCAGGTTTCTGAGGAATCTCCAGACTGATTTCCATAGTGGCTTGACCAGTTTGCATTGCCACCAACAGTGGGTTAGTGTCCCTTTTTCCCCACATCCTCGCCAGCATCTGTTGTTGGTAGATTTCTGTATGTGAGCCATTCTAACCGGGGTGAGGTAAAACCTCATTGTGGTTTTGATTTGCATTTCCCTGATTGCTAGTGACCCTGAACATTTTTTCATGTGCCTGTTGGCCATTTGGATTTCCTCTTTTGAAAAATGTCTATTGAAGTCCTTGGCCCATCTCTTAAGTGGGTTGTTGGTTTTGTTTTTGTGGAGTTTCTTGATCTCTTTGTAGATTCTGGTTATTAACCCTTTATCTGTTGCATAGTTTGCAAATATTTTTTCCCATTCTGTTGGTTGTCTCTTCACTCTCCTGACTGTTTCTTTTGCAGTACAGAAACTTCTCAATTTGATGCAATCCCAATAGTTGATTTTGGCTTTGACTGCCTGTGCCTCCCGGGTCTTTTCCAGAAATTCTTTGCCTGTGCCAATATCTTGAAGGGTTTCTCCAATGTTCTCTAGTAACTTAATGGTGTCAGGACGTAGATTTAGGTCTTTAATCCACGTTGAGTGGATTTTTGTGTAAGGTGTAAGGTAGGGGTCTTGCTTCATGCTTCTGCACCATTTATTGAATAGACTGTCCTTGCTCCAGGAATTAGTTTTAGATCCTTGATCAAATATAAGTTGGCTATAGGTGTTTGGATTGATTTCTGGTGTTTCAATTCTGTTCCATTGGTCTATCCATCTGTTTCTGTACCAGTACCATGCTGTTTTGATTACAACTGCCCTGTAGTATGTCCTGAAATCTAGTATTGTGATGCCTCCGGCTTTGTTTTTGTTGTACAAGATTGCTTTAGCTATTCGAGGTCTCTTGTGCCTCCATATGAATTTCAGCATCATTTTTTCTAGATCTGCGAAGAATGTCTTTGGTATCTTGATTGGGATTGCATTGAATCTATAAATTGCTTTTGGGAGAATGGACATTTTGATGATATTGATTCTTCCGATCCATGAGCATGGAAGATTTTTCCATTTTTTGGTATCCTCTTCTATTTCTTTCTTTAAGATTTTGTAATTTTCATCGTAGAGATCTTTAACGTCCTTGGTTAAGTTTATTCCAAGGTATTTGATTGTTTTTGTAGCTATTGTGAATGGGATTGATCTTAGCAGTTCTTTCTCAGTCATGGCATTACTTGTGTATACAAAGGCTGTTGATTTTTGTGCATTGATTTTATATCCTGCCACTTTGCCAAACTCCTCTATGAGTTCCAATAGTCTCTTAGTAGAGTTCTTTGGATCCTCTAAGTACAGAATCATGTCATCTGCAAAGAGGGATAGTTTGACTTCTTCCTTCTTGATTTGTATTCCTTTGATTTCTTTTTCTTGTCTGATGGCTCTGGCTAAAACTTCCAGAACTATGTTGAATAGCAGTGGTGAGAGTGGGCATCCCTGCCTGGTGCCAGATTTCAGTGGAAATGCTTCCAACTTTTCCCCATTCAATAGGATGCTGGCTGTGGGTTTTTTATAAATTGCTTTGATTATATTGAGGAATGTTCCTTCTATACCCAATTTGCTTAGAGTTTTCATCATGAAAGGGTGTTGTATTTTATCAAATGCTTTCTCTGCATCAGTTGAGATAACCATATGGTTTTTCTTCTGCAGTCTGTTAATGTGGTGAATCACATTGATTGATTTGCGAATGTTGAACCATCCCTGCATACCATGGATGAATCCCACTTGGTCTGGGTGGATGATTTTCCTGATGTGTTGTTGTATTCTATTGGCCAGAATTTGTTTATTGGTGTCTTATTGACAGGCCATACAATGCCACCAAGAGGAGTGTGCTACTATCTTACTAGAACATGATGCTGATCCAAACCATATGGATGAAAATGGCAACACTGCCCTCCACTATGCTGCATTTATTGAGAATTTAGAAATTGCAAAAAAATTGATTTCACACAATGCAGACATGGAAGGAAGAAATAAGGTATGGGTCAACTTTTTCAAACTATTTGAAATAAAGTTTTTTTTAACTTTTATTTAATGAATATAAATTTCCAAAGTACGGCTTATGGATTACAATGGCTTCCCCCCCCCATAACTTCACTCCCACCCGCAACCCTCCCCTTTCCTACTCCCTTTCCCCTTCCATTCACATCAAGATTCATTTTCGATTATCTTAATATACAGAAGATCAGTTTAGCATACATTAAGTAAAGATTTCAACAGTTTGCTCCCACACAGAAACATAAAGTGAAAAATAATAGATGATTTTTTAAATGATGATGAAATCACATCAGACCTATTGTCATGTTTAATCCCAGTGACAGTCTAGTTGGGAATTGATAATTTCTTTTTTTTTTTTTTTACAGAAGTTCAGTTTAGTATACATTAAGTAAAGATTTCAACAGTTTGCACACCCATAGAAACACAAAGTGAAATATATTGTTTGAGTACTCATTATAGCATCAAATCTCAATGTACAGCACATTAAGGACAGAGATCCTACATGAGGAGTAAGTGCACAGTGACTCCTGTTGTTGACTTTACAAATCGACACTCCTGTTTATGGCATCAGTAATCTCCCTATGCACCAGTCATGAGTTTCCAAGGCTATGGAAGCCTTTTGAGTTCTCCAACTCTTATCTTGATTAGACAAGGTCATAGTCAAAGTGGAGGTTCTGTTCTCCCTTCAGAGAAAGGTACCTCCTTCTTTGAAGACCTGTTCTTTCCACTGGGATCTCACTCACAGAGATCCCTCATTCAGGTATTTTTTTTTTGTCGGAATTTCTTGGCTTTCCATGACTAAAATACTCTCATGGGCTTTTCAGCCAGATCCGAATGCCTTTAGGGCTGATTCTGAGGCCAGAGTGCTGTTTAAGACATCTGCCATTCTATGAGTCTGCTGAGTATCTCGCTTCCCATGCTGGATTACTCTCCCCTTTATTTATTCTATCGGTTAGTATTAGCAGGTACTAGACTTATTTATATGCTCCCTTTGACTCTTAGTCCTTTCATTATGATCAATTGTGAACTGAAATTGATCACATGGACTAGTGAGATGGCATTGGTACATGCCACCTTGATGGGATTGAACTGGAATCCCCTGGTATGTTTCTAACTCTACCATTTGGGTCAAGTCAGCTTGAGCATGTCGCAAATTGTACATCACTTCCCTCTCTTATTCCCACTCCTATGTTTAACAGGGATCACATTTCAGTTGAATTTCAGCACTTAAGAATAACTGTGTATTAATTACAGAATTAAGCCAGTCATATTAAGTAGAACAGACAAAAAAATTACTAAGAGGGATAATGTATTAAGTTGTTCATTAACAGTCAGGGCTATGCTGATCAAGTCACCGTTTCCCATAGTGTCCATTTCACTTCAACAGGTTTCCTTTTTGGTGTTCAGTCAGTTGTCACTGATCAGGGAGAACATATGGTATTTGTCCCTTTGGGAGTGGCTTATTTCAATCAGCATGATGTGTTCCAGATTCCTCCATCTTGTTGCAAATAACCGGATTTCATTGTTTTTGACTGCTGTATAGTATTCTATAAAGTACATGTCCCATAATTTCTTTATCCAGTCTACCGTTGATGGGCATTTAGGTTGGTTCCAGGTCTTGGCTATTGTGAATTGTGCTGCAATAAACATTAGGGTGCAGACTGCTTTTTTGTTTGCCAATTTAATTTCCTTTGGGTAAATTCCAAGGAGTGGGATGGCTGGGTCGAACGGTAGGGTTATATTCAGGTTTCTGAGGAATCTCCAGACTGACTTCCATAGTGGCTTGACCAGTTTGCATTGCCACCAACAGTGGGTTAGTGTCCCTTTTTCCCCACATCCTCGCCAGCATCTGTTGTTGGTAGATTTCTGTATGTGAGCCATTCTAACTGGGGTGAGGTGAAACCTCATTGTGCTTTTGATTTGCATTTCCCTGATTGCTAATGACCTTGAACATTTTTTCATGTGCCTGTTGGCCATTTGGATTTCCTCTTTTGAAAAATGTCTTTTGAGGTCCTTGGCCCAACTCTTAAGTGGGTTGTTGGTTTTGTTTTTGTGGAGTTTCTTGATCTCTTTGTAGATTCTGGTTATTAACCCTTTATCTGTTGCATAGTTTGCAAATATTTTTTCCCATTCTGTCGGTTGTCTCTTCACTCTCCTGACTGTTTCTTTTGCAGTACAGAAACTTCTCAATTTGATGCAATCCCAATAGTTGATTTTGGCTTTGACTGCCTGTGCCTCCCAGGTCTTTTCCAGAAATTCTTTGCCTGTGCCAATATCTTGAAGGGTTTCTCCAATGTTCTCTAGTAACTTGATGGTGTCAGGTCCTAGATTTAGGTCTTTAATCCATGTTGAGTGGATTTTTGTGTAAGGTGTAAGGTAGGGGTCTTGCGTCATGCTTCTGCACATGGAAATCCAGTTTTCCCAGCACCATCTATTGAATAGACTGTCCTTGCTCCAGGGATTGGTTTTGGATCCTTGATCAAATATAAGTTGGCCATAGATGCTTTGGTTGATTTCTGGTGTTTCAATTCTGTTCCATTGGTGTATCCATCTGTTTTTGTACCAGTACCATGCTGATTGATTACAACTGCCCTGTAGTATGTCCTGAAATCTAGTATTGTGATGCCTCCGGCTTTGTTTTTGTTGTACAAGATTGCTTTAGCTATTCGAAGTCTCTTGTGCCTCCATATGATTTTCAGCACCATTTTTTCCAGATCTGAAAAGAATGTCTTTGGTATCTTGATTGGTATTGCATTGAATCTATAAATTGCTTTTGGGAGAATGGACATTTTGATGTTGATTCTTCCGATCCATGAGAATGGAAGATTTTTCCATTTTTTGGTATCCTCTTCTATTTCTTTCCTTAAGATTTTGTAATTCTCATCGTAGAGTTTTTTTTTTTGGCAGGCAGAGTGGACAGTGAGAGAGAGATACAGAGAGAAAGGTCTTCCTTTGCCGTTGGTTCCCCCTCCAATGGCCGCCGCGGCCGACGCGCTGCGGCCGGCGCACCGTGCTGATCCGATGGCAGGAGCCAGGAGCCAGGTGCTTTTCCTGGTCTCCCATGCGGGTGCAGGGCCCAAGCACCTGGGCCATCCTCCACTGCACTCCCTGGCCACAGCAGAGAGCTGGCCTGGAAGAGGGGCAACCGGGACAGAATCTGGCGCCCCGACCGGGACTAGAACCCGGTGTGCCGGCGCCGCTAGGCGGAGGATTAGCCTAGTGAGCTGCGGCGCCAGCCTCATCGTAGAGATCTTTAACGTCCTTGGTTAAGTTTATTCCAAGGCATTTGATTGTTTGTGTAGCTGTTGTGAATGGGATTGATCTTAGCAGTTCTTTCCCAGCCATGTCATTGCTTGTGTATACAAAGGCTGTTGATGTTTGTTCATTGATTTTATATCCTGCCACTTTGCCAAACTCCTCTATGAGTTCTAATAGTCTCTTAGTAGAGTTCTTTGGATCCTCTAAGTAAAGAATCATATCGTCTGCAAAAGGGATAGTTTGACTTCTTCATTCTCAATTTGTATTCCTTTAATTTCTTTTTCTTGTCTGATGGCTCTGTCTAAAATTTCCAGAATTATGTTAAATAGCAGTGGTGAGAGTGGGCATCCCTGTCTGGTACCAGATCTCAGTGGATATGCTTCCAACTTTTCCCCATTCAATTGGATGCTGGCCGTGGGTTTTTCCTAAATTGCTTTGATTGTATTGAGGAATGTTCCTTCTATACCCAATTTGCTTAGAGTTTTCATCATGAAAGGGTGTTGTATTTTATCAAATGTTTTCTCTGCATCTATTGAGATAATCATATTGTTTTTCTTCTGCAGTCTGTTAATGTGGTGAATCACATTGATTGATTTGTGAATGTTGAACCATCTCTGCACACCAGGGATAATTCCACTTGGTCTGGGTGGATGATTTTCCTGATGTGTTGTTGCATTCTCTTGGCGAGAATTTTATTGAGGATTTTTGTGTCTATGTTCATCAGGGATATTGGTCTATGATTTTCTTTCAGTGCTGCATCTTTCTCTGGCTTACGGATTAAGGTTATGCTGGCTTCATAGAAAGAATTTGGGAGGATTCCCTCTTTTTCGATTGTTCTGAATAGTTTGAGAAGAAATGGAATTAGTTCTTCTTTAAATGTCTGGTAGAATTCAGCAGTGAATCCATCTGGTCCTGGGCTTTTCTTTGTTGGGAGGGCCTTTATTACTGTTTCAATTTCTGTCTCAGTTATGGGTCTATTTAGGTTTTCTAGGTCTTCCTGGTTCAATTTAGGTAGGTTGCATGTGTCCAGGAATCTATCCATTTCTGATAGGTTTCCCTGTTTGCTGGCGTACAGGTCCTTGTAGTAATTTCTGATGATTCTTTTTATTTCTGTGGTGTCTGTTGTTACATTTCCTTTTTCATTTCTGATTTTATTGATTTGGATCTTTTCTTGTTTTAGTTAGTTGGGCCAATGGGGTGTCAGTTTTGTTTATTTTTTCAAAAAAACCAGCTCTTCGCTTGGCTGATTTTTTGTAATTTTTTTTGAATTCAATCCTGTTGATTTCTTCTCTGATTTTAATTATTTCTCTTCTCCGACTAGATTTGGGTCTGGTTTGCTGTAGTTTTTCTAGGTCCTTGAGATGTGCTGAAAGCTCATTTATTTGGTGCCTTTCCAATTTCTTGATATAGGCACCTATTGATATCAACTTGCCTCTCAATGCTTCTTTTGTCGTATCCAATAAGTTTTGATATGTTGTGTTGTTATCCTCATTTACTTCCAGAAAGTTTCTGATTTCTCTTTTGATTTCTTGAATGACCCAGTGTTCATTCAGGAGCATGTTGTTCAGTCTCCATATGTTTGCATACTTTCTGGGGTTTCCTGAGTTGCTAATTTCCAGCTTCATTCCGCTGTGGTCTGAGAAGCTGAATGGTATGATTCTAATTCTTTTAAATTTGCTGAGACTTGCTTTATGACCTAGTATGTGATCAATCCTAGAGAAGGTTCCATGTACTGCTGAGAGGAATGTAAAGTCTTTAGATGTAGGGTTGAAAGTTCTGTAGATATCTGTTAGATCCATTTGGGCAATAGTGTCGATTAAATCTGCTGTTTCCTTGTTGATCTTCTGTCCGGATAATCTATCTATTTCTGAGAGTGGAGTATTGAAGTCCCCCAGTACTATTCTATTGGAATCTAAGTCTCTCTTTAAGTCCCTTATCATATCTTTTAAATAGACCAGTGCCCTGTAATTAGGTGCATATACATTTATAATAGTTACATCTTCCTGTTGAATTGAACCCTTAATCATTATATAGTGCCCCTCTTTGTCTCTCTTAATAGTTTTTGTATTAAAGTTTATTTTGTCTGATATTAATATGGCTACACCTGCTTTTTTTGATTTCTGTTGGCATGGAATATCTTTTTCCAACCTTTCACTTTCAGTCTGCATGCATCTTTGTTAGAGAGATGTGTTTCTTGTAGGCAACAAATAGTTGGGTGTTGTTCCTTAAGCCAGTCAGCCAATCGGTGTCTTTTAACTGAAGAGTTAAGTCCATTAACGTTTAATGTGACTATTGATACATAGTGACTTTGCCCTGCCATTTTCCCGGAGATATTTTCTAGTATATGCTTTGAGCTTCCCATGCTCTTTTCCTGGTAGGTGTTCTTCCTTTACCTTCTTTCATATTGATGACCATGTTTCTGTGTTTCTGAGTGTAGCACATCTTAAAGTATCTTTTGCAGGGCCGGACGAGTGGCCACAAAGTCTTTCAATTTCTGTTTGCTATGTAAAGTCTTTATTTCACCTTCATTCACAAATGAGAGCTTAGCAGGATATAATATTCTGGGCTGGCAGTTTTTCTCTCTTAGCACCTGGGCTATGTCTCGCCATTCCCTCCTAGCCTGTAGTGTTTCTGATAAGTCTGCTATGAGTCTAATTGGAGATCCTCTGAGAGTAATCTGACGTTTCTCTCTTGCACATTTTAGGATCTTTTCTTTCTGTTTCACCGTGGTGAGTTTAATTACAACGTGTTGTGGTGAGGATCTCTTTTGGTCATGTTTACTGTGGGTTCTATGAGCTTCCTGTACTAGGATGTCTCTGTCCTTCTCCAAACCTGGAAAGTTCTCTGCTAGTATCTCATTAGAAAGGCCTTCTAATCCTTTCTCTCTCTCCATGCCTTCAGGAACTCCTAGAACCGGAATGTTTGTTTTTTAATAGTATCCTGTAGATTCCCAACAATATTTTTTAGATTTCTAATTTCCTCTTCTTATCTTTGGTTTGACTGTATCCTTTCCTGTTCTCTGTCTTCTAAGTCTGATATTCTCTCTTCTGTTTCACCCATTCTGTTTTTAAGGCTCTCTAATGTGTTTGTCATTTGATCTATTGAGCTCTTCATTTCATTTTGATTTCTCTTCACTATCAGACTTTCCTGTTCTACTAGTTTCTGCGTTTCATTTTGATTCTTCCTTAAAATGTCATTTTCACGAGAGAGATTTTCAATCCTGTCCAATAAGGATTTCTGTAGTTCAAGGATTTGCTTTTGAAAACTTCTAAATGATCTTATCATAAATTTTTTGAAATCCGTATCTTGCATTGCTTCTATCTCATCATCTTCATAATCTTGGCTTGGGGTGTTTTGTTTATTTGGAGGCATCATAGTGTCATCGTAGATATTGTTCCCTCGATTTCTGTGTTTATTGCTTGGCATGGTTAATTCTTTTTCCCTCACTATGAGTTTTTTTTTTTATACTATGTCTGTGTTAAGTGGACTGCCTGCTGTTGGAGGAGCCTTGGAGGCTTGAGATGCGTGTGGCCTGAGAGCTCTGCTTGGTTCTTCCGGGTTACGGGTGTGCAAATGTGACACCCTCAGGTTATGCGTGGTAAATCTCTATTTTTTATTTATTCATTTATTTTATTTTATTTTATTTTATTTTATTTTTTATTCTGGAGGTAAGTAATACTGGAAGGCTGAGCAGCATTGATGGTATTTAGCTTCCGATCTCTGGCTTCTACCCAAAGAGTCTGTGCAGGCTCTGTTTCTCTTCTGGACTCCCACTGGGTTGCCTAGGCTACTGAATTGTAGCCTTAACTCTCCCCTTTTATTATGTATATCCCAAGTGGGGCTTACTCTTTGTCTCTTGCTCGCCTTTGCAAGGTTGGTGGAGAGAGGAACTTGTCTGTATCAGTATGCTCCCAGCTTTTTTTTTTTTCCTTCTCTCCTATAGTCAGTCTGGTGAACTTTCCCGCTTCAAAGCCCGCTTCCCTCTAAAATTCTGTCCGCCGTTTCCCCGCCAATGTCTCCGGTTACTGAGCTCACCTCGCCTTCCAGTGCCGATGTGTGGACTCGGGGCCCTGGGCGTCCCTCCTCTCCCCGCTGGTGTCTGTGTCACATCCACTCCCCTTCCCGCACTGGTGCGCAGACTGTGTGGCTCCCGCGGTTCGGCTTCCGCGCGTTGGGCGACCCTGCTCTCCCAGTAGGTCCTCTGAGTCACAGCCACTAGATCCGGAAGAGTTTCCTCTGCAATTTTTTCCTGATCCTTTTTCTGAGGCTACCGTAACTCCACTTTTATTAAACTAAATTTTCCTGGACTATCGGTGCGCGCCCCCACTATTCCACCATCTTGCCCCGCCCCCTGGAATACATTTTTTAACATTAAAATACTTAGAGTCAGTTCTCCATATTTGTAGGTTCAAGCATTCATTGTATGAACATATTTTAAAATAATCATCTAAGATTTCATTTAAATATTAGCCACTTTACAGAAGCATTACAGGTTATAGATTTCCATGTATTTATGACCAATATCTTGAAGAACACTGAATTTGCCAAAGGTAAGACTATTTCTTCAAATATATTTCCCCACTCACATTTTTTCTAGTGACAGTAAAATACAGGAAAGTAGGTTTTGTCTTAGAAACAGGCTTTAATTTAAAACACTAGGCAAGAGCATACTACAGTAAATAAATATATTGATGTTATTGATTTTCTACATGTATCTTTGTGGCAAGGCTTGAGGGAAACTTGGAAAGGGAAAAGGAGAAGGCAATCAACAATTGAGAAGTTAGGTAAATGAGGGAAAATACTAAGATGGCATTTTTTGTTTGGTTTTGTTTATTTTTTCCAGTTTTTTTTGTGTAGACAAAATGGTTTTCAATTTTGAGTGTAATAATTCCTATTTTGGTAAATAAGAGTTAGTGAATTGCAGACTTGCCTTGAGATCCATTTTAAGAAGATTCTTGGGAAACCAGATTGTGAATAAGTGGTGATTAAGTGGCAAACAAGAGGGAAGAAAAAATAATTAACTGACATATTATTCTGTTTTGTTAGAAAGAGTTGCTTAGAGAAGAGTCATAACTCATCTTTCAGATCTAGAATGTCTTGATGGGAAGGTGGGAGAAAGGTATCTTATAAATAAAGTCAGGTTGGATTTTGAGTTTCCTAGTCCTTGTTGTACTCCTACCCAGAAAAATTAGTTTTCAGCAAATGGGTCTGTCTCTTTTTATTCCTTTTTTGTTTAAGTTCTCAAATGATGAATGAAACTGGCCATGTTGGTAAGAGGACTCAGCCTACTGCACTAGTTGTTAGCTGAAATTGTATATCACAATGACTTGGAATTATTTAACAAAGATTTACACATATAGGTTACATGTGTAGGTTAACCCACTAACATTTTTTTTAAAAGATTTATTTATTTGAAAGTGAGAGTTACAGAGAGGCAGAGGCAGAGGCAGAGAGAGAGAGAGAGAGAGAGAGTGAGAGAGCTCTTCCATCCACTGGTTCACTCCCCAAATGGCTGCAACAATGGCTGGAGCTGGGCTGATCTGAGGCCAGGAGCCAGAAGCCTCTTCCTGGTCTCCCACGCAGGTGCAGGGGCCCAAGGACTTGGGCCATCTTCTACTGCCTTCCCAGGCCATAGCAGAGAGCTGGATCGGAAATGTAGCAGCCGGGACTCGAACTGACAGCCATATGGATGCCAGCACTTTAGGTGGCAGTGCTTTGCCCACTATGCCACAGCACCACTCCCCGCCTCACCCTCCTCCTCCCCCCCCATAACATTTTTAAGAAACTTGCAGAGTGACATGGTTGGAGCAAGGGAGTAAGGGAAGGAGGCAGGAGAAAGAGGAGGGAGGGAGGATAGGATGGGGGGGGAGAGAGAGAGAATGAATAAGAATATGCTTGTTTATTCCCCAAATGGTTGCAATGGTTGAGACTAGTCTAATGCCAAGAGCCTAGAACTTCAACCGGTTCTCTCATGTGAGTGGCAGGAGCACAGATACTTGGGCCATTTTTTGCTGTTTTCTCAAATATAATAGCAGAGAGGTGGAGAGGAGCCAGGCATCTAGGACTTGAATGGGTGCTCCAATATGTGGTGCTAATGTTGCAAGTGGTGGCTTAACCCTCTGGCACCACAAAGCTGCCCCTGCCATGAACCTTTTGATTCAATAAATCTTTTATGGCCTGGACATGGAGGGGGAAAGCCACTAGAATCCAAAAGTTGTACTTTCAAAATTTATATTTATTAAATAAAGGTTAAAAAAATTAACTAACAAAAAAAAAATTTCTTGTGATTCTGATAAACTCTTGGTTGAGGACCACTGAATAGTTAAATGTGATATATAAAGTCTCAAAAACTTAATAAATCTTTGATAGTTTGGTAGATGTTACTTCCTTCAACACTTTACTTTCCAACAATATTAATTTTTCATCATTGTTTCATTTGATCTGTAGTTGGGAAGTTTGGAGGGATGATATTGCTGATAACTCTCAGCTTATAGAAAACTGTTCTTTACCTGTTAAATGTCATTCTCTGCCATTGGGAGGGTCTTCAGAAATTTGCTTATGGATAGTCTTTGAATGAGAAGATGTTGACACTTTAATGATTTCTTGTCTCTGTTATTCAGGGTATTAGGTCTAAGCAAGGTTTTCATGGTTAGAATAGTTGCAAATTGTGAACACTTTTTTCTGTTTGAAACTGTATGATAATATAATCTTGGTGTGTCTGTTTAGTTTGTTGAACCCTGACACATAATCAGTATGGCAGATGTAAAACTGAAAACCATGATGTTGGAAAGAATATACATGGGAATTTAGTTAACAGTTTAGTCTCCAAAGTCCTACAAACCAAATACCTATTTGATTAATGATATGGCAGATTTAAATATGAATGATTGTTATTTAATTGTTGGAAAACTGTGTACTAGGTATTATCAGTCCCTTTTATTACAAGTTGGGCTTGAATTTTAAGGGGAAATAGATTATACATGTCATTTGGAAACACATCCTCAGCTGATGTAAAAGTAGAAATGTGAGTAGTTTGCCTAATAAATTGTGTCTACGTAAAATATAGGAGGCTTAGGAAGAAATTTGAATTTCAAGGTGCTCTTTATCAGATTGGGAATCCCTTGAGCTCATGTTACTGAATGGTATGCTGTGCAAAGGCTGTCCTGGGATGTGTCCAATTTGCTCCTGGTCCCACCTAGGGGACACATGATACATAGTTTTATAATATTCCCCAAACATAGATGACTATGGAAGCTTTGTATTGGAGTGCAGTGCATACTTTATGCAAAAATAAATGCTCTTGGGAGTATATATTGAGAAACATTGCTCTACAGATAATAATTTAGCTCATCAGTTCAATAAAACTACTTAAAGCCTTTATTTCTATATAAGACACAGAAGATATAGCCCTTTTCCTCGTGTCTTGGTTTAGATGGGAAACAATCATATAATTATAACATCATGATGGATGAATGCTTTGATAGAAGCAAAAAATCTTGTAAGCAGTAAATGTTTGAAGTGAGTGTGGAGATGAAGTGAGTGTGGAGCAATTGAGAGCTTTGAAAGGAAGGCAGAGCATATGTGAAAGAACAAGGGTAAAAGGGAAGAGTCTCTTTTCTTTACTTTCCATGTTGTATGTCTAAGGCTTTTGGGTCATTTCAAATGTTATCAGTTCAGTTAAGAAATATGTAATGTTGTGAATTATAAATTGCTTTACAGGATGGCCTCACACCACTTCTAGTTGCAATGCATGAAGAGAAAGAGAAAATGGTGGAATTTCTAATAATGAATAAAGCAAATGTTCATGTAGTTGATAATATGAATAGGTACAGTATTTCAATTTTCTTTCTTTTTAAAGCTTACTGATAGTCTATTGGTAGGAGTCATTCAAACCCCCAAAATATAAAGTTAATAAAAAAGATTAACATTTTTATTGAGATATTATGAAAAATAGTCACACAAATCGTGTTAGGGAGAAGAAAGGCAATTATTTGGTCTGGGCAATACAATGAACAACATATAGTAGTAGTCATAGTCCCTTGTAATAGTGATTGGTACTTTTTTCCCATAATCTGACTTGTTTTGGTTATATGAGCTTATATTAGCTAAAGAGGATTCATTTCAATTTTACTGGTTTGATAAAGTATGTACTTTTAGTTTATGACTTCGTATTGAGCTTTTGAATTCTTATGTAGTATTTAAAATTTTTCTTCTTATATGCCTTTCATTTAAAAATGCTAGGATAGGGGGCCAGCACTGTGGCGCAGTGGGTTAATGCCCTGGCCTGAAGTATAGGCATCCCATATGGGCGCTGGTTTGAGACTTGGCTGCTCCACTTCCAATCCAGCTCTCTGCTATGGCCTGGGAGAGCAGTGGAAGATGGCCCAAGTCTTTGGACCCCTGCAGCCACATGCAGGAGGAAGCTCCTGGCTCCTGGCTTTGGATCGGCGCAGCTATGGCTGTTGCGGCCAATTGGGGAGTGAACCAGCAGATGGAAGACCTCTCTCTCTCTCCTCTCTCTGTGTAACTCTGACTTTCCAATAAAAATAAATAAATCTTAAAAAATAAAAATGCTAGGATAGGAAATGAAAGTCATTTTGTCTGTAGGGTGACTTTTTGTTTTAAATTGCTTTCTTTGAAGAATATTCATGTTAGGATATCCCTGAGTGACTATAGCTTGTTAGTACTAGATACTGTAGTTTCATCAGTTTTTTTCTTCTTGATGTCAGCTGTATTCTGATATTTTTATTTATTTAAAAGAATTTTTTTTCAAAGTCAGAGTTGCACAGAGAGAAGGAGAGACACTCAGAGAGAGCTCTTCTTTCCATTGGTTCACTCCCCAGATGATTGCAACAGCCAATGCTGGGCCAGGCTGAAGGCAGGAGCCAGGAGCTTCTTCTGGGCCTCCACATGGTTTCAGGAGCCCAAGCATTGGTCCATTTTCCGCTGCTTTTCCCAGGCTGTTAGCATGGAGCTGGATTGAAAGTGGAGCAGCTAGGACATGAAATTGACGCCCATATGGGGTGCAGGCATTGCAGGTGGTGGCTTTTACCTGCTATGCCACAATGCTGGTTCCCTTTATTTAATTTTTAAAGTTGTATTTTTTAAAATTTTTATTAGGAAGAGAGACAGAGGGAGAGAGGGAAGAAGGGAAGGAGATGTGGGGGCAGAGAGAGACAGATAGATAAAAGAATGAGCATGCTCCCTTTCACTGTTTCTTTGCCCAAATGCCTGCAACAGCCCAGGCTGGGCCAACTGGAAGCTTAGAGCTGAGGACACAATCAAGTCTCCCATGTGGGTTACTAGAGTCCAATTACTTAACCATCACTACTGCCCTCTAGGGTATGCATTAGTAGGAGACTGTAGTCAGAAACTGGATCTGGGAATGAAACCTGGATAGTCTGATATGGGAAAAAAAAAAGCATTTAACCAGTGTCTTAATGGCTAGGTTAAATGCCTGCCATTGATATTATTTTTAATTAGTTTGGACAGAGGGAAGAAAGATAACTTTGTTTAGATAAGCTTTTCCTTTATTTATTTATTTAATTTTTAAATATTTATTTATTTGAAAGAGTTATAGAGAGAGAGAGGAGAGGTAGAGAGAGAGAGAGAGAGAGAGCAAGCGAGCGAGAGCGGTTTTCCATCTGCTCATTCACTCCCCAAATGGCTGCAACAGCCAGAGCTGGGTCTATCTGAAGCCAGTAACCAGCATCTTCTTCCAGGTATCCCAGGTGGGTGCAGGGTCCCAAGTAGTTGGGCCATCTTCCACTGCTTTCCCATGCCATAGCAGAAAGCTGGATTGTAAGAGGAGCAGTGGAACTTGAACTGGCACCCATATGGGATGATGGCACTGCAGGCAGCAGCTTTACCCACTATGCCACAGCACTGGCTTCTACTTATATAAAATTTAATGTATTACTAAGATTTCCTTTAATGAAGCTAAGTAATAGGTGATAAAAAAAGACACAAAGACTAGATTTAATTCCTAGATGTCACACACCTATTAAGTGTGTGACCTTGAGAACATTACCAAATTTTAAGTGATATGAAAAGGGGATAGTAAGATATCCTTGAAGGGTGAACATATATAAGATTATATGTATATAAATATCTTATATATTTATATAATTTTTAAAAAGATTTATTTATCTGAGAGGTAGAGTTATAGACAGAGAGAAAAGTTTTCCATCTGCTCATTCACTCCCCAGATGGCTACAATGGGCAGAGCTGGGCCGGTCTGAAGCCAGGAGCCAGGAGCCTCCTCTGGGTCTCCCATGTGGGTGCAGGGACCAAAGCACTTGGATCATCCTCCACTGCTTTCTCAGGCCATAGCAGAGAGCTGAATCAGAAGAGGAGTAGTCAGGACTTGAACTGACACCAATATGGGATGCCAGCACCACAGGTGGAAGCTTTACCTCCTATGCCACAGCAGTGTCTCCTATTTATATAAAATTTAATGTATTACCTGGCACATGTTTATCAGCATTGTTAGTTAGCTGAACCTACTATGACTATTATGACATTATAATACTCTAGGTTTAAGTCTGTAAATAGCTTTTTAAAAAATTTATATATTTATTTGAAAGGTAGATTTACAGAGAGGCAGAGGCAGAGGCAGAGAGAGAGAGAGAGAGAGAGAGAGAGAGAGAAAGAGAGAGATTGGTCTTCTATCTGTTGGTTCACTCCCCAAATGGCTGCAACAGCAGAGATGTGCCAGTCTGAAGCCAGGAACCAGGAGCTTCCTCTGGATCTTCCATGTAGGTGTCAGGGCCCAAGGACTTGGGCCATCTTCCACTGTTTTCCCAGGCCATAGCAGAGAGCTGGATCAGATGTGGAGCATTCAGGAATCGAACCGGTGTTGATATGGGATGCCGGCACTGCAGGCTGCGGCTTTACCTGCTATGCCACAGTGCTGGTTTCTGCAAATAGCTTTTACTTACCTGACTTCTAGTTGACTGATATATCAAACTAGGGAAAAATGGAAAATTTTGCATTCAAATCTTTGCCCAATTCAATAAAGGATCTCAACAGTTGTTCATTAAGGGACTTTAAATTAATAACTTCCATGGAATACCTCAGTTGTACAAAAGGCTTCCTTTGGGTCCTTTTTCTTTAGCCCTGGAGTTAGCTTAGAGAACTTGAGATCCCAAATGCTTATGTCTGTTAATACATTTAAATGGTCAATTGTACATAGTCCGGGAAGTGATTACTGTGGTGAAAATATGTTAAGTCAGCTGTTTAAGTCACTCCATTAAAGTTTCCAATGGTAAATTTATCTGTTGTTTTAGAACATCACTCATGTTTGCTGCTCAGTACAGATCATCCAAGATACTCAGCCTTCTTCTTCAACAAGGGGTTGATGCATTTTGTGAAGATAGCTGTGGGTTTACAGCAGAAAAGTATGCTCGTCTTAAATTTAATACGTAAGTGTTTACAGAAAAATGCCAGTCAACATTAAATTGATGTTTAAAATAATTATAACAATTGCGTGTTTTAGATGAGGTAAGATTTTGTAGTTTTTGAAATGACAGTGAGTGAATATGCTTCATCAATCAGAAACCAAGCAAAAGCTCATTGACTAATTAGAAGTAGTAGTGGATACCAGATTGTTTATCTCAGAATTTGAAGATTTTTATTCTTAAGATCCAAACAATGCCCATACCATTCCAAGAGTAACCCTTAAGCTTGGAATTCAAATAGTGTCACCTTTTTGATTTTTCTCATTAGTTAGAATTTGAAATGTCCAGTTTAATCAGAAAATCTTGTACTTTCCCCTGAGAGCTATCTTCTAAATCTTTGAATTTTCCAAGAACCAAGAGGGTTTCATAAGTTCAACAAAGGGAATCTTCTTTCACTAATCAGACAGGAAGGACATTTTAGTAATTCTGTGCTTTTTTGCGGTTTCTTTAGTTTTGCTATTGAAATTGCCCCTAAAGTCCAGCAATGATTGACTTTTGCTACCAGAATTCTTTTACTGATCCAGATCCCCCAGTCCTCATGGTAAACTAAACCTATACTCCAAGGTTAAAACATTTACTAGTTGACTTACAAATGCATATATACTCAGCCATTGTATATAAGGCAGTAGCACCCTACTAAGCATTTTGGCCTCCTAGATTTAGCCATGCAAATAGTGAGAAACTGGACTCATCCAAGAAAACCTTATGTGGAGTCCACATCTTAGCCTAAACCTTTGTGGTGAGTTATTTTTGAGGCTCTTATTTGTCTTCTCTGTTAGAAAATATTAATTAGGATCATTCCATTCTGTCAGAGGTTCCAAAAATTTTGTAGGAAAAGATCAGGGTTTTTTTTACGCTTTGCTACCAAATATATAAGTTAAAGCCCATTTATATTCTGTGTGCATCTTTTATTGGATTGTGCAGTGTCCTTGGTCATTATTTCCCAGAGTGGGCATCAACTTATGTTGCCCCGTCACATTAATGAAAATCCTCCATATTATGAGTACTTGGTCTTTACCTTAAATTTTCACAATAGTTTCAAATTCTGTATCATAAGGAAGCCCTTCTTCAGAATTCTTTCAATCTTTTTTTTTAACTTTTATTTAATGAATATAAATTTCCAAAGTACGATTTA
The DNA here is from genome assembly GCF_964237555.1 of Oryctolagus cuniculus. Lineage (NCBI taxonomy): Eukaryota > Metazoa > Chordata > Mammalia > Lagomorpha > Leporidae > Oryctolagus > Oryctolagus cuniculus. Next base: position 66,798,688 of record NC_091437.1, on the reverse strand, counting down.
TGGATTACAATGGCTTCCCCCACATACCGTCCCTCCCACCCACAACCCTCCCCTTTCCCACTCCCTCTCCCCTTCCATTCACATCAAGATTCATTTTCGATTCTCTTAATATACAGAAGATCAGCTTAGTATACATTAAGTAAGGATTTCAACAGTTTGCTCCCACACAGAAACATAAAGTGAAAAATAATAGATGATTTTTTTTAAATGATGATGAAATCAGATCAGACCTATTGTCATGTTTAATCCCAGTGAGAGTCAAGTTGGGAGTTGATAATTTCTTTTTCTTTTTCTTTCTTTCTTTTTTTTTTTTTTTTTTTACAGAGGATCAGTTTAGTATACATTAAGTAAAGATTTCAACAGTTTCACCCCCATAGAAACACAAAGTGAAATATACTGTTTGAGTACTCGTTATAGCATTAAATCTCAATGCACAGCACATTAAGGACAGAGATCCTACATGAGGAGTAAGTGCACAGTGACTCCTGTTGTTGACTTTACCAATTGACACTCCTGTCTATGGCATCAGTAGTCTCCCTATGCTCCAGTCATGAGTTTCCAAGGCTATGGAAGCCCTCTGAGTTCTCCGACTCTTATCTTGTTTAGACAAGGTCATAGTCAAAGTGGAGGTTCTCTCCTCCCTTCAGAGAAAGGTACCTCCTTCTTTGAAGACCTGTTCTTTCCACTGGGATCTCACTCACAGAGATCTTTTGCCAGAGTGTCTTGGCTTTCCATGCCTGAAATACTCTCATGGGCTTTTCAGCCAGATCGGAATGCCTTTAGGGCTGATTCTGAGGCCAGAGTGCTATTTAGGACATCTGCCATTCTATGAGTCTGCTGAGTATCTCGCTTCCCATGCTGGATCACTCTCCCCTTTATTTATTCTATCGGTTAGTGTTAGCAGGTACTAGACTTCTTTCAATCTAAAGTGGGTTATTTGAGGGGAGGGTGGCATTGTGGTGCAGTAAGTTAAGCTGCTGCTTGTGATGCCAGCATCCCATATGAGCATTGATTCATATCCTGGCTGCTACACTTCTTTTTATTTTTTAAATTTATTTGCCAGGTAGAGTTATAGATAGTGAGAAGACAGAGACAGAGAGAAAATTCTTCCTTCTGTTGGTTCACTCCCCTAATGGTCTCTACAGCCGGCACTGCACCAATCAGAAGCCAGGAGCCAGATGCTTCTTCCTGGTCTCCCAAGCGGTGCAGGGGCCCAAGCACTTGGGCCATTCTCCACTGCCACAGTAGAGAGCTGGACTGGAAGAGGATCAACCAGGACTAGAACCTGACGCCTATATGGGAAGCCAGCACCGAAGGCGGAGGAGTAACCAAGTGAGCCACGGCGCCGGCCCCTGCTACACTTCTGATCTAGCTCCCTGCTAATGTGTTTAGGAAATCAGCAGAAGATGGCTCAAGTGCTTGGGCCCCTGCCATGCATGTGGGAGGCCAGGATGGGCTTCTTGGCTGATGGCTTCGGTTTGATCCAGCCCTGGCTGTTGTGGTCATTTGGGGAGTGAACCAGCCAAAGGGAGATTCTCATTCATTCCCCCCCACCCCCATCTTTCCCTCTTTCTCTGTAACTCTGCCTTTCAAGTATAGATATTTGAAAAATAAAATAGGCTACTTGGATTTAAGAGCGTTAAGCCTCATTCATAGCTCATCAGTGTCCATATATTAAAGTCAGGTTTGGTCTTCCAAGTCAGTTGGAGTTTGAGTAGGCAGAATAAGTATCATTCTAACAATGATCAATTTATTCAGAGTTAGAAGGGACAGTAGTAGTCTGTCAGTTTCTGACATCTCTCAGTTTTCTGCCAGTGTGAATGATTAGGTCAATTATGCTATCTCATAAGATGATATGTTTATAAATACATGTAGTTACAAATTATTAAGTACCTGAGGTACCTCGAATTGCAAAACACATGGAATACTTAATAACCAGAATTAGAAATAAGAATATTTTCTGAAAACTGCAACATTTGACTATTAGAACTAAAGAAAAAGTACACACCAGATTTTATTTAGAATTCTATAATAGTTTTGATGATAAAGTTGAAGGACAAAGCATTTTGTTTCTTCACTATTTCTTTTATATTACCTCATTAAATCTTCATAAGTGTCTAATGAAAAAGGTAGAGAATTTCTTATTTTTTAAAAGAAAATCTCAATCTAAATGACTAGTCCAAGGAATAGCTAATGATTACAGACTGGGACTTCTAAGTTCAGGACAGTTTTCATTATGTCATATTAACTCTAATTAATTTATTAAGGTATACTATCATCAATGTATGACTATTTTACTTTTTTCCCTTTGAAATTGCAAGCTTAAGAAAAAGTTTGTAGAGTTTTTAAATTTGAAACATATTGGGATAACTAAAATTCTGATACCAGTTCTGATACTACCTGAAATATTCTAAGGCATTGTATCAGTATTCAAATAATAATTTTACTTATCTCTTTTGTATACATAGAAAAAATCATCTGATAATTTTAGATTATATGGAAAGAATGAAACAAAAAGGGCATGAAGAGAGAAACCTAGGTAAGGCTTCTTCTTCCTTTTTTTTTCAGATTTATTTATTTGAAAAGCAGAGTTACAGAGAGGCAGAGGCAGAGGCAGAGAGAAAGAGAGAGAGAGAAAGAGACGGAAAGAGAGAGAGAGAGAGAGAGAGAGAGAGAGAGAGAAACTTATTCATCTTCTGGTTTAGTTCCCAAATAGCCACAATGAGCAGAGCTGGGCTGATCCAAAGCCAGGAGCCAGGAGTTTCTTCTGGGTCTCCTACGTGGGTGCAGAGGCCCAAGGAATCAGGTCATCTTCTACTGCTTTCCCAAGCCATAGCAGAGAGCTGAATTGGAAGTAGAGAAGATGGAACTCAAACCAGCATCCATATGGGATGCCGACACTGCAGGCAGTGGCTTTACCTGCTACGCCACAGCACCAGCCCCAGATAAAGCTTCTGATGGTAAATTACTCTTGGTGGTTTCACCATAGATAAAAATAAGAAGGATTAGATTACAAAGTAGCAGCCAAATAAGTCAGTGATTAGATTTCTTGTATTTTTTTAACTATTATTTAATGAATATAAATTTCCAAAGTACAGCTTATGGATTATAATGGCTCCCCCCCCATAACTTCCCTCCCACCCGCAACCCTCCCCTTTCCCGCTCCCTCTCCCCTTCCATTCACATCAAGATTCATTTTCAATTTTCTTTATATACACAAGATAAGTTTAGCATATATTAAGAAAAGGTTTCAACAGTTTGCACCCACATAAAAACACAAAGTGAAAAATAGAGTTTGCGTACTAGTTATAGCATTAAATCACAATGTATAGCACATTAAGGACAGAGATCCTACATAAGGAGTAAGTGCACAGTGACTCCTGTTGTTGACTTAACAAATGGACACTCTTGTTTATGGCATCAGTAATCACCCTGGGCTCTTGTCATGAGTTTCCAAGGCTATGGAAGCCTTTTGAGTTCACCGACTCTGATCATATTTAGACAAGGTCGTAGTCAAAGTGGAAGTTCACTCCTCCCTTCAGAGAAAGGTACCTCCTTCTTTGATGACCTGCTCTTTCCACTGGGATGTCACTCGAGGAGATCTTTCATTTAGGTCATTTTTTTCCCCCAGAGTGTCTTGGCTTTCCATGCCTGAAATACTCTCATGGGCTTTTCAGCCCGATCCACATGCCTTAAGGGTTGATTCTGAGGCCAGAGTGCTGTTTAGGACATCTGCCATTCTATGGGTCTGCTGTGTCTCGCTACCCATGTTGGATCGTTTTCTCCCTTTTTTTATTCTATCAGCTAGTATTTGCAGACACTAATCTTATTTATGTGATCCCTTTGACTCTTAGTCCTTTCATCATGATCAATTGTGAACAGAAATTGATCACTGGGACTAGTGAGATGGCATTGATACATGCCACCTTGATGGGATTGAATTGGAATCCCCTGGCATGTTTCTAACTCTACCGTTTGGGACAAGTCAGCTTGAGCATGTCCCAAATTGTACATCTCTTCCCCCTCTTATTCCCACTCTTATATTTAACAGAAATCACTTTTCAGTTAAGTTTCAACACTTAAGAATAACTGTGTATTGATTATGCTATTCAACCAAAAGTATTAAGTAGAACAAACAAAAAAAATACTAAGAGGGATAACG